>NW_027444098.1:20000-29354 GCF_048569485.1 Anomaloglossus baeobatrachus | reverse complement strand
ATGATGCTGACCCGCTCCTCTCAGGAGAGCCGCGGCCGGTCCGGGCAGTGCGATCCGATACACGCAAGTGTGACTCCAGCCTATGCCTGTATGTGCGTGTCTACGTGAGGATGGGGCCCACAAAAACCTGTGGGCCCACAAAAACCCCGACCGGTGGCAGCCCAGGGCCCACAAAAACCCCGACCGGTGGCAGCCCCTGACAAAAACTGCAATGTGCACATAGCAAATCTGACTTCTCATAGACTTTGCTGGGAAGTCAGAAAGTTCTGACAACAAAACTGCACCAAAAAAACCACAGCAAATAACGCAGCGTCCACATGTAGCCTAAGACTTTCCCAGCCTCCTCAATTGAGATCATGGGTCAGTATAACTGAAAAGCTCCTCCACAGAATTTTACCTTATAGAAAAATGGCAACATATAGATCATCACCTATATTGAAAGGCTTCATATAAACTTTATTGCACATAAATATCTAAACACATCAATACATTACAAAAAAGTGCATGGTGCAGGACTACAAGCAAAATAAAGTGCTAAGTACCTAAAAGTCCAGAGGGAGTAATATCTCTATTGGGCTCTGAATGCATAAACAGTAAATCAGATATATCTCACCACCCAGCAGCATAAACACAAGTAGTTATTTATTGCACTCACCCAGATTCTCCTGTAATATGTGGCACTGCTGTGTCTCTTTTGCCACTGTTTCACATGGTCTTCCTCAAGGAGTGTCAAAACGCCGTGTCCTTCAGATCTTTTATACCCCCACTACATAATCGGTCCCAGCTGGCCCTTTAATTAGTCGCGCATGCGCAGTGCTATCTACTCGGTCAGGTGTCGCGTGCTTCAGCAGTCACATGATTTTATCTGACGTCAGGGATATTCCGGAACTCTGTGGAGGAGTAGACTGTAGCACAGGTGATTTCAATCTATTACTCCCTGTTATCAGCCTTTTCTGGGGGAAGGAGACTGTAGGACAGGTGACTGCAATCAATTACTCCCTGCTATCAGCCATTACTGGGGGGAATAGACTGTAGGACACTCGACTGCAATCTATTACTCCCTGTTATCAGCCATTACTGGGGGGAAGAGACTGTAGGACACTCGACTGCAATCTATTACTCCCTGTGATCAGCCATTTCGGGGGGAAGGAGACTGTAGGACAGGTCACTTCAATCTATTACTCCCTGTTATCAACCATTACTGGGGGGAAGAGACTGTAGGACACTCGACTGCAATCTATTACTCCCTGTTGTCAGCCATTACTGGGGGGAAGAGACTGTAGGACACTCGACTGCAATCTATTACTCCCTGTTATCAGCCATTTCTGGGGGAAGACGACTGTAGGACAGGTGACTGCAATCTATTACTCTCTGTTATCAACCATTACTGGAGGGAAGAGACTGTAGGACACTCGACTGCAATCTATTACTCCCTGTTATCAGCCATGGAGGAGGAGATTGTAGGACAGGTGACCAATCTATTAGGCCGGTTTTACATCTGCGTTGTTTCGACGCAAACGGACTCCGTCACTAATGTATTAGGCTGCTTTCACACTACGTCTTTTTAAGGCTGCTTTCACACTACGTCTTTTTAACATGCGTCCTGAACGTTTTTTTGCTGCAAAAGCAGATCCTGCTTTTACAGCAAAAAACGCATGCAAACGCATGTGTTACTTTGCAGGATCCTGTCACTGGATGTTTAGGGGCGGGCATTGGAGTCATGTGATCGGGAGTGATGGGAACTAAACGTGATAGACTGGAAGCCGGCTTCTTACAACTGTGGAGGCTCGTAACCAAGGTAAACATCGGGTATACTTGCTTGGATACCCGATATTTACTTTGGTTACGAGCGTCTGCAGCTGCTAGGAGCCGGGCTCCCTGCACACGTAACCAACATAAACATCGGGTAACTAAGATAAGTGGTTACCCGATATTTACCTTGGTTACGAGTGTCCGCAGCTCTCAGGTGGAGGAGAGGGAGGGGGAGAGACAGAGAGGTAGGAGAGAGAGGGACTGATCACGCGAGACTGGTTCTGGGCATGCTCAGTAGAGCAAGCAGGATCCTGTCTATCAGCATGCCAGCGTTCACATGCGTTTGCGTGCTGTTTAGTCAGGATCCAGCGATTTGCAGTATTTGGACGCAGCTCAAAAACGCTACATGTAGCGTTTTTGAAAGATGTTAAAAAACTGCAAGTCGCTGGATCCTCACTATAACGCATGCAAACGCAGGTGAACGCATGTTAACGCGAGTCCATTGCAAATGCATTGAAATGAAAACGCATTTGCACTGGATCCGTTTTTGCGTTAAAAAAACGTTCAGGACGCATGTTAAAAAGACGTAGTGTGAAAGCAGCCTAACATGCGTCCTGAACTTTTTTTAACGCAAAAAACGGATCCAGTGCAAATGCGTTTTCATTTCAATGCATTTGCAATGGACTCGCGTTAACATGCGTTCACCTGCGTTTGCGTGCGTTATAGTGAGGATCCAGCGACTTGCAGTTTTTTAACATCTTTCAAAAACGCTACATGTAGCGTTTTTGAGCTGCGTCCAAATACTGCAAATCGCTGGATCCTGACTAAACAGCACGCAAACGCATGTGAACGCTGGCATGCTGATAGACAGGATCCTGCTTGCTCTACTGAGCATGCCCAGAACCAGTCTCTCGTGATCAGTCCCTCTCTCTCCTACCTCTCTGTCTCTCCCCCTCCCTCTCCTCCACCTGAGAGCTGCGGACACTCGTAACCAAGGTAAATATCGGGTAACCACTTATCTTAGTTACCCGATGTTTACGTTGGTTACGTGTGCAGGGAGCCCGGCTCCTAGCAGCTGCAGACGCTCATAACCAAAGTAAATATCGGGTATCCAAGCAAGTATACCCGATGTTTACCTTGGTTACGAACCTCCACAGTTGTAAGAAGCCGGCTTCCAGTCTGGCACGTTTAGTTCCCATCACTCCCGATCACATGACTCCAATGCCCGCCCCTAAACATCCAGTGACAGGATCCTGCAAAGTAACACATGCGTTTGCATGCGTTTTTTGATGTAAAAGCAGGATCCGCTTTTGCAGCAAAAAAACGTTCAGGACGCATGTTAAAAAGACGTAGTGTGAAAGCAGCCTTAAAAAGACGTAGTGTGAAAGCATCCTTACAGTTCATTTATTTACAGTGTAAGCGCGACACCATGTGGACGCATGCGGGTAGTGCATGAGGCATGCTGTCGCTCTTCAACTGTAAATAAATGAACTGTAATACATTAGTGACGGAGTCCGTTTGCGTCGAAACAACGCAAATGTGAAACCTGCCTTTCTCCCTGTTATAAACCATTACTGGGGGAAAAAGACTGTAGGCACTCAACTGCATTCTATTACTCCCTGTTATCAGCCATTACTGGAGGGGGAGACTGTAGAACAGGGGACTTCAGTCTATTGCTTTCTGTTATCAGCCATGGAGGAGGAGACGACTATAGAACAGGTGACTTCAATCTATTACTCCCTGTTATCAACCATTACTGGGGGGAAGAGACTGTAGGACAGGTGACTGCAATCTATTACTCCCTGTTATCAGCCATTACTGGGGGGAAGAGACTGTAGGACAGGTGACTGCAATCTATTACTCCTTTTCCATGTTGGTCCATATGAGAAGACCAGGACTATTAATGACCGCCAGTAGTGTAGCTACCGGGAGGTGGCAGAGGGGGCAGTTGCCCTGTGCTCAGAGGAGGTCCACTAGGCGCTTCCACCTATGTGCGCACGTTGCGTCGTGTCACTGTAGAAAATTCTGCAGTGATTTGGCAGCTCATGTGCTCTTCGAATCGCTGCAGACACTGCATAATGGATGTAGTGTGTCTGCAGAATAGATGGCGATTTCACGCGCTCGGGATGCCGCCTCTCCCATAGACAGAGTGGGAGCAGCATCCAAAGCGCACGAAAGAAGTGACATGCTACATTTTTAAATGCAGAGATTTTGTCAAATTTTTGACACTCAAATCGCTGCGTTCAAAAAAGCATGGTGCGCACGGATTATGCACACTCTTCGTAGATTGTGCAGGGGACGCAGGACACATGCATATACACTGCAGTGCTATAGACGCAGCATAAATGCATGCAATACGCACACGTGCGCACATAGCCTGAGTGCTGCAGAGGCAGAGCAGAAACTTGTCCAGATGACGAAAATACATCCTAGTGGTGTAGATAGGACCTGCGATCTTGTCATGCCCATGTGACCGAGTGGGAGGAGCCGCTCAGAAAGCCAGAAGATCCTGATTCCTGAAGGAGATGGGAACGCGTGACCGGTAATGAGGGAAAATGGGGTTGCAGGGTGAGTGCATATGAGGGGTACAGATTGTGACAAAATGGGGTGCAGGGTGTTTGAGAGAGGGGTAAGTTTGGGTACAGGCTGTGTGACATATAGGGATGCAGGCAGGGCCGTCTACAGGTTTTTGTGGGCCCCATCCTCACGTACAGGGGCGGACTGGCCCACCAGGAGGTCGGGAGAACCCCCGGTGGGACCCTGCTATTGATGGCCACGCCCCTTAGGCACCGCCCCCCTACCCCTCCGGGCCCCTTATGGATATGTGTGAGAGGACGTGATGAGATCAGCACATTGCTGACGTCATCACAGTGCTGCGGGCGCCACACTGGATTCATCAGGCAGCGGTAAGCGCTCCATGGAGGAGCCGAAGAGACAGGTGTAATTAATGGGGATGTGTGGGGAGGGTCTGAGGACACATAACGGGGAACATTTGTGAAGGAGACACAGTTTTGTGACAGGCAGAGGGGGAGTGCTGTATTCCGAGGGAGGGGGGAGGCAGGTAGGTGTGTGTAGTGATAGGGCAGTGTAATTTGTGTCTGCAGGGGGTGATGAGGGGTGCAATGTATTATGTCTGGGGAGGGGGTAATGGAGGGTGCATTGTATTGTATGTGGGGGAGGGGTAATGGAGGGTGCTCTGTATTGTGTGTGTGTGTGGGGAGTGATGGGGGGTACATTGTAGGTACATTGTAGTGTGTGTAGGGGTGATGGAGGGGTGCATTGTGTGTGTATGGCGTGATGGGGTGCATTGTGTGTGTGTGTAGGGGGTGATGGGGGGGTGCATTGTATTTGTGTGTGTGTAGGGGGTGATGCATTGTATTTTTGTGTGTGTGTGTGTGTGTGTGTGTGTGTAGGGGGTGATGGAGGGGTGCATTGTGTGTGTGTGTGTAGGGGGTGATGGGGGAGTGCATTGTGTGTGTGTGTGTGTGTGTGTGTGTGGGGGGTGTGATGGGGGATGCATTGTATTGTGCGTGTGTGTGTGGGGTGTGATGGGGGATGCATTGTGTGTGTGTGTGTAGGGGGTGATGCGGGGTGCATTGTGTGTGTGTGTAGGGGCTGATGGACGGTGCATTCTGTGTGTGTGTGGGGAGTAGTGGGGGTGCATTGTATTGTGGGTGGGTGTGTAGGGGGTGATGGGGGGGTGCATTGTATTTGTATGTGTAGCGGGTGATGGGGGGGATGTAGTGTGTGTGTGTGGGGGGGGGGGTGATCAGGATTGTATTGTGTGTGTGTGTGTAGGGGGTAATGGGGGATGTATTGTGTGTGTGTGTGTGTGTGTGTGTGTGTGGAGAGGGGCGCTATAAGCTATAATTACATTTAATTCTCAAAATTTTTGTTTCATTCACCTTTTCCGTTCTAATATTTTACAACCTGAACGACCATGGCTTGCCCCCCCCCCCCCCCTAGTTTTGATCCTGGGTACGCCCATGCACAGGCCTGAGTGGGCCCTGGCACCCAGACTTTCAATCGTAAACTTCAGTGATCGTACAAGTTCTGTACGATCACTGAAGTTTTCGCAGTTGCAGGACCTTTAGTGACATCACATGTGTCATGTGACTCACCAAAGGTCCTAGCGGTTCACTGTGGGAGTCCCCAGGACTGCACCGACCGCGCCGGTATTCAGATGTATGCGTGTCTTTCAGGCGCGCAATATATTTGTACAGTGCGGCCGGTGACAGGAGGGAGAGCAGCTCTGCTCAGCCCCGCGACGTACCGTAATCGCCAGGGCTGCATAGGAGCGCGCCTCAGTCCTGCACCGACATAATCATCACCGGGGCCGCAGCTGCAGGAATGAAGAGGAGGACGCGCAGGCACAGGTAAGCGCTCCAGAGGAGCCGAAGATGTACTTTTATATGAGGGGCTGCAGGTGGGGGAGGAGCAGTGTTATTTTACAAGTGGCATTAAGAAGCGGTGGGGGACTTTATGGAGCATATTATGGGTCAGTATTAATTTTCACCTCTTTTTTTTTTTTTTGCAGAAGGATACCCAGCGTGGTTCCTTGAATGTTCTACGTGTGGAAAAAGCCTGGATCTACTACCCCTACACGGTGACAGGTATCTCCAACAACACACGGCGTTGGGAACCAATCAGAGCTTGGCTTTCATTTTTAATCCTGGATAGAAAACATGAAACATGATTTCTGATTGGCTGCTAAGGATCTGATGGCCGCTGTTCTCTCTGATGCCATCCTGATGTTGCTGGTGGCCATTTTATGTGTAAAAAAAATACTAATTTAAAAATTGTGGTTACCCATAGCAACCAACTAACAAGCAATTGCCATGGGCAACACATGAGCCTCACAAGTGTTTCTTTTTTTTTTTTCTTTTTTATATATATATATATATATAAGTCCAGCAATGTAGACCAGCTCACTCCTGTGAACCACCTGGAACCTCAGCTGACCTGGTTAACTTCGTTGTGCCCGGGTCAGGATGTAGGAGTCATCCATACAAATGTGAACAACAACAGAGCAAAGTCCAGCAATAACGTGAGCAATCCAGGATGCTGTTAAACATTTTTTTTCTTACTTTTTATTCATAGATCCATTAAAATACAGTGGTCCAAGCAGTTCAAAACAGCATTAATGCAGGAAAGTAGTGCAGATAGGACTACGCGTTTCAGCGGTAAAATCCGCCTTCTCTTCTGAATCTCTTCTGGACCGTGAAGAAGGCGGATTTTACCACTGAAACGCGTAGTCCTATCTGCACTACTTTCCTGCATTAATGCTGTTTTGAACTGCTTGGACCACTGTATTTTAATGAGAAGGAAAAAAGGTGATCCAGCTCAACTGGGGCAAAGTCCGGCATGCAAGGATAACACTCTGGCAGTGCAAGGGTCCAATAGAAGAAAGAAAAATCCAGCTTCCGGAGTAGTAGTAAAACTGATGCAAAATTTTATTAAAGGACGTAAAAATTAATGTGATGACAAAAATAGGGAGCCCATATGCGGCGTAAGGCTACGCGTTTCGAACGCTGCCTGCGTTCTTTGTCAAGCCTGAGTGAACATGTCTTGCTCACAAGCATTTAAACTCACTCCTACCAATGGGAGGAGTGTGTTTAATCAGAAAGCACATGTGCCAGCATGGGGTAGATAACATACAAAGCAACAATACAAAAATTCAACAATAAGTGAACAGATTTTTTTTTTTTTTTTTTTTTTCATATATACAGAAAAGATTTTTGATATTAAAATTCCACATAAAAAAACTCTATCATCCGAAATGTACATGCGAACATTATCTACCAAGATTTAATAATGAAACATGACATCTCGTCTCAGATTAAGACCATTGGGTATTCTAGTTCCCAAATGAAATATCCAAAAAGCCTCACGTGTGAGAACCTGATGTTGGATATCACCACCACGAGGAGAGATTTTAACTTTTTCTAAGCCAAAAACACGCAGGGAGTCAGTATTGCAATTGTGATGTGAAATAAAATGTCTGGATGCCGATGAGAGATTTCTGGCTGGAATAACGGGGCCCTTAGAATTATAAATATCCCGGATATGTTCATTAAAACGCACCTTGAGTTTTCTCACTGTACAACCAATATAAAGTAGGTTGCAGCTGGTGCACTTAATGCAATAAACCACATTGGTGGTATTACAATTAATGTACCTCGAAATGGAATATGTGGCAGTCTCACCAGTATTTGAAAATGAGCTACAAGGTAAGGCAAATTCACATGTGCGGCAGCGTGAGGTGCCGCACCTAAAAAATCCCTTGTGTTCAAGCCAGGTGGAAACAGGTTTATTTTTTACAAAAAAACTAGGTGAAAGAATGTTGCCCAGTGAAGGTGCTTTTTTAGCAACCACATTGCAACCAGATTGCAGTATGGTTGCAAGAACAGGGTCTTCATTTAAAACGGTTAAATAACGTTTAATAATATTTTTGATGTGATTAAATTGTGTGCTGTATTGTAAAGATAGCACTATTTTGTTATGCAATTTCATATTATTCTTATTGTTTTTACATTCAGAGTTTTTATTTGAAAAATCTATCAAATGGTCACGTTTTTTATTTTCTACTATCTTGCGTGCTCTCTGAAGTGTCCAGGATGGATAACCCCTTGCACTTAATCTGGATTCAGCTGATCTGACTTCATTGTTATACACAGAATGCTCACTGCAATTACGCAAAACCCTGGTAAATTCACCCACTGGTACAGCTTTGATTGTATGATTAGGATGACTACTCATGGCATGTAAAATTGTATTTCCAGCCAGTGGTTTACGATAAATACAAGTGGATATAATCTGGTTAGGCATGCCTGTGAAAGTCAAATCCAAAAAATTAATTTTATTATTGTCACAAAAATGGGTGAATTTTAGATTGAATTGATTATTGTTTAAATAATTCATGAACTCCAGAATTAATAAGATGGGACCATTCCAAATGAATAACTGGTCATCAATAAATCTACCGTACCAGTGGATGAATTTACAGTAAGGGTTATTAATATCATATAAGTATTTTTCCTCCCAATGAGCCATAATCAAATTCGCAATTGAAGGCGAAAATTTAGCACCCATAGAAACTCCGTGGTACTGTAAATAAAACTGTTTATTGAACACGAAAAAATTATGCTCCATCAAAAATTGCGCAACTTGTACGATATAATTTTGAAACGCTGAAGAATAGGAGCTATATTTATTCAAATGAAAAATCAAAGCTTGTATAGCTACAGATAAAGGAATAGTAGTGTACAATGATATAACATCGCAACTAAGCCAACTAAAGCCTGTTTGCCAAATTTTATTGGAGAACTGATCAAGAATGTCAATACTATCTTTGATGTACCCTGGAGTTCTATGGGTTAAAGGCTGCAGTATTGAATCCAGCCATTCACTCATGTGTTCATTGGAAGAGCCGATACCTGAGACTATTGGCCTCATTGGGGGAGGTGATATTCCCTTGTGTGTTTTGGGTAAGGGTACCTTCACACTTAGCGATGCAGCAGCGATCCGACCAGCGATCTGACCTGGTCAGGATCGCTGCTGCATCGCTACATGGTCGCTGGTGAGCTGTCAAACAGGCAGATC
>NW_027444098.1:12500-15000 GCF_048569485.1 Anomaloglossus baeobatrachus | reverse complement strand
AAATATCCCAAAAACTATTGTACGATCACACTTTTTTTGCAATTTTTCCGCACTTGGAATTTTTTTGCCGTTTTCCAGTACACTATATGGTAAAACTTATGGTTTCATTTAAAAGTACAACTCGTCCCGCAAAAAACAAGCCCTCATATGGCAAGATTGATGGAAAAATAAAAAAGTTACGCCTCTCGGAAGAAGGGGAGCAAAAAACAAAAACGCAAAAACGGAAAGTGCCCGGGGGCTGAAGGGGTTAAAGAAAATAAAAAAGAAAAATTTATCAGAGATAAGTTAGACTACGAAAGCAACCAGATTTTTTCCTGGAAGAGGTCTTCTACACCTGGGAATAGAAGGTTTTTTCAGAGATATCAGAAAAAACATACACCTAAAATTGCCAAGAAAAACACCTGGACCACAGACTCTGACTCGAGCGGGGCTGAGGATTTGGCACCCGCAAAGAAATTAAAAACACCTGCGACCTCACGAGCTTCTACATCTGACAATCTCCCTTTAGAAGATCTACAAGGAGAGGAGGCAGAAGGAGACACAGGAATAAAACCGACACCAGGGAAGCGCAAGAGCGTCTCCTGGAGGGACTAACATCTCCATGCCTTGAACGTGAGATTGTAGTGTCAGAGACATTCCCTGTAATAAGTACAGAAAGTAATCTTTCCTGTTTAACGAATAACATCATGCCTTGTTTGTGCAAAGTATATAATCTTACTTCGTTGGTATTAACACCTGACATGCTATCTGTGTTGGAAAAGGGCTTAAACTACTGTATATCAGAATCATTTGATTTGACTGATTTTCATATTGATTTATTTAAGGGCTGTAGAAAACTGCATTTAAAAAAATTTTATAGTCAAAAGAAAAACTTGCCCACTTCTGAAGTAACCGATCTACAATGTGAAATAGGTCCACTTGGCTTTTTTGGTACAAATAACGAATATACTGCTATTGAAAAAGATGCGTCTGTTCTTCTAAGTATAGCGGACCCCAGTCACATTGAACCCGGTTCTTCAGGGGTTGCAAATACCCAAATAAATCCTACATCTAGTTCTTCATTTTTCAATAAAGGGATAAAATCTACCTTTTGCCCTCCACTAACCCCTGGGAACAGTATAGACTTATTTCAGGAGCTGGTAATAAAAGATATACAAGCTCTAAAATACCCCTCTCCTCCTCAGAACCTCACTCGGGGGGAAACCGCGGCACTAAAAATCCTGCAGTCACAAAAAGATATTATTATCCGCAGAGCGGACAAGGGGGGCGCCACTGTTCTATTAACAAAAGAAGCCTATTTGCAAGAAGCCAATCGGCAACTTCAGGATATAAGAGTATATCAGAAATTATCTAATGATCCTACTGGATCGTTTGTCAAAAAACTTAGAAGCCTTTTACATAAATATGTAAGTTTAGGTACTATTTCTAAAAAAACTGCTGAAAAATTACTCCCTCTTTTCCCGAAAAAACCTCATTGGTATTATCTGCCAAAGATTCACAAGAGCAGTGTCTCCCCCCCTGGCCGCCCTATTGTGGCAGGAATAGGTTCAGTGACAGAGCCCTTATCTCACTACCTAGAATGGCTACTTAAACCACTACTGACCCGCATCCCCTCGTTCTTAAAAGATACGGGAGATCTAATTAAAATGCTTGATAATTTTCAATGGCAGAAAGGTTTCTCTCTTGCCGCTTTGGATATTGAGAGTCTGTACACCCGCATCCCACAGGATCAGGGTGTACAGACCATTAAGAGAGTCTTGCTAAATTTCGATCAGAATCCAATCTTAGTAGACTTCATCACAGAAGCCTTAAGCTTTATTTTGCATCATAACGCATTTAAATTTGATGATCAGTGGTACTTGCAATGCGGGGGTACCGCGATGGGTACCCCCGCCGCATGTACTTTTGCAAATCTCTTTTTGGCAGCATTTGAGGAAGACTTTATCTACAGTCCTAAAAATCCATATCTGAAACATATAAAAAAATATGCCAGATACATGGATGATGGCTTCTTTGTATGGGACGGTTCTGTGCAGGATTTTGAAAATTTTGTGTCATATCTAAATAATGATAATTCCTACAACATGTATTTTACATATACTTTTGGGGACCAAAAATTGGATTTTTTAGATGTCACACTCAGTATATCGGATGGTATTATTGACAGACAAGTATATAGAAAACCAACTGCAGTGAATACTCTGCTTCATTTTAACAGTGCGCACCCCTCCCATACAAAGAGAGCCCTTCCATATGGACAATTTTTGCGGCTAAAGAGAGTACATAATAATTCTGAAACCTTTCTGCATCAAGCATTAGACTTGAAAAAACGTCTATTAGAACGAGGATATCCCATATCAGTTATTAATTCTGCCCTCGAAAAATCCCTAAATTATGATCCAAATGATAAAAATAAAAATAAAGAATACAAAAATAAAAGTGAAAATAAGAATAAAAATGTAAATGCCATTTCGAAAAAAAACAAAAATCGAAAGTTCAA
>NW_027444098.1:0-2500 GCF_048569485.1 Anomaloglossus baeobatrachus | reverse complement strand
CAACAAGCCTATAACCGGACATCCATTCACCTGTATTTGGCACAAGTGGGGCTCAGTCTCCGGGGAGACAAGGTCCGCGGTACACACCGCCTGAGCATACATTGAACCCCGCCGGGTAACCCCACAATCCATGGGCTCCGTGATGAGTGGACACTGGGCTTCCATATGTCCCACCCGCTGGCACCGCCAACATCTAATAGGGAAGGAAACCCCCTTGACGAATTGTCGTTTAGGGTACATAGCCTTCCGGACCTCAGGGACGGCGGGCGCGGCCTCAGACGGGACGGTAGCAGACTCCCGCACCGGTGTCAGCGGTGGGTCCTTGGCCCGAGGCTTGGAGGGGCCGGACCGACGGGCGGCACGCAAAGTCTCAGTGTCCCGTATCAAGTCCTGCGTAGCCACATGCCGCTCCACCAGGCACACTAATTGGTCCAGGGTACTTGGGTCGCCCTGTCCTACCCACCGTTGAATGGTGACGGGTAAAGTGCGCACAAAGCGATCAACCACTACCCTTTCCACCATTTGCGCAGGGCTCAGAGTGTCAGGCTGCAACCACTTCTTTACCAGATGCAACAAGTCATAGGCCTGGGAGCGTACGGGTTTGACTTCCTCATAGAACCACTGATTTACCCGCTGAGCCCGTACATAGGTATTCACCCCCAACCGAGCAAGTATTTCGGCTTTCAGGGTCTCATATTCTATGGCGTCCTCGGTACAGAGGTCCAGGTACGCTTTTTGGGGCTCCCCCGTCAGATAGGGCGACAATACCTCAGCCCACTGGGGGGTCGGCAGCTTTTCCCGCTCGGCCACCCGCTCAAACACCGCCAGGAACGCTTTCACATCATCCCCCGGGGTCATCTTTTGCAACGCTTGTCTCACCGTTTTCCGGACGCTGCCGTCGTCACCCGGTCCCGGGGTTGTTGCTGCCGGTCCAGCACGGATCGACTTGGCCAGGAGAACCATCTGTTCTTGGTGCCTTTGTTCCTGCAATTGCAAGGATTGCTGCTGACGATCCAACGACCGGAGCAGGTGTGCATTGGTCTGTTGTTGCTGTGCATTAGCCTGAGCCAGCTGCTTTAGTATGTCCTCCATGGCGTCGCCGGGTTTGGGCTGTAGTATAGCCGCTCGAATCCAGGACATGCGCTACTGGGTCACCAGGGATGGATGCTACACCTCACCGGGCTGGCATGCCTGCATTCTCCACCATCTGTGAGGTAGCTTGGTCGGCTGCGCGGCAGAAGACACGGGATCCAGGCACCAATGGTCACAGCACACGGTTTATTGCACAAACCAAAAGTCCAAAACAGCACACATGTGTTTCTCTGGCAGAAACTCAGGGAGTTGTGTTCACTCCCTCACACTAGGGACCCACGCCCATGTTCCTGTTTCCTTTTAACCCTCCTTTCAGCCTGCAGGGAAACAGCATTAACCCTGGAGTGGAGTTGCTTTCTATACATGGAGGGAGCACAACCGGGGCGAGACGTACCGGCCGTCATAGACAACCCCGGTCACAGTCTCACAATATATATGTATGTGTGTATATATATATATATATATATGTATGTATGTATATGTGTGTATATATATATATATTATATATATATATATATATGTGTATATGTGTATGTATGTGTGTGTGTGTGTATGTAATATATATATATATAATGATGTGATAGAGATATATCTAATATATAAAGCTGTGTGCATGTATGTCCGGGATTGGCATCTGCACCGTCGCAGCTACAGCCACAAAATTTTGCACACTCACACTTCTGGACCCCGAGAGCATCATAGGCTATGTTTTGAGGGGAAATTTTAAGCCCGCTCTTTACAGTTATTCGCCAAAAAACCTGCCTCCATTAACCCCTTCACCCCCGGCCACTAAAACACCCTAATGACCGGGCCATTTTTTGCAATTCTGACCAGTGTCACTTTGACAGGTTATAACTCTGGAACGCTTCAACGGATCCTGGCGATTCTGAGATTGTTTTTTCGTGAGATATTGTACTTCATGTCAGTGGTAAATTGAGGCCGATATTTTTTGCGTTTATTTGTGAAAATTTAGGAAATTTGGCGAAAATTTTGAAAATTTCGCAAATTTCAAACTTTGAAAATTTATGCCCATAAATCTGAGAGATATGTCACACAAAATAGTTACTAAATAACATTTCCCACTTGTCTACTTTACATCAGCGCAATTTTCGAAACAAATTTTTTTTCCGTTAGGAAGTTAGAAGGGGTCAAAGGTCATCAGCAAATTCTCATTTTTCCAACAAAATTTACAAAATAATTTTTTTAGGGACCACATCACATTTGAAGTGACTTTGAGAGGCCGAGGTGACAGAAAATACCCAAAAGTGACCCCATTCTAAAAACTACACCCCTCACACTGCTCAAAACCACATCCAATAAGATTATTAACCCTTTAGGTGCTTCACAGGAACCAAAGCAATGTGGAAGGAAAAAATGAAAATTTTACTTTTTAACACAAAAATGTTAC
>NW_027444097.1:0-29361 GCF_048569485.1 Anomaloglossus baeobatrachus | reverse complement strand
AGCGCTCAGCAGCTTGGCAACTCTCCAGCAGGCAGGATGGGACCGAGCATCTCAGAGACGTCGGCAGAACGCAGGTAGGACTTCTCTGCTCTCAGCGCTGCGCTCCCGGCGGGCCACCCACTAATCTAGTCCCCTGCTTCGGCCTACCTCAGACCATCAGATCTCCGCCTCCCCGTGTTGCGCGCTCGTGTTTTTTTGTCCCAAGCATGACCCCTGCAGGTCCTGCCCGGTCCCTATCCGGGCAGCCCCCTACTGCAAAAAAAAAAAAAAAATGAAGGACGGTTTTTCTTCTTTAGCAAGGCTGTCCCTGCAGTTTCTGAGACCTCCGCGGACCTGGGTGGGAGACAGGACCTGGGTGAGTGCTGCTCCTGCTTAGGAACAGACTATATCTCTTTAATTTTTTTTTGTTTTTTCCCCCTTTTCTCCTGTCTCCCCACTAGCGTCACTAGTGTTTTTTTCCTAAGCACCCTATAGCTTTTTATGCACGCACAGCCGGCTAGGTATAATCCTCCCAATCCAGGCTACGCCCCCCGCTCGGCTTGCGCCCCATGCCACCGCCAGCACCCGAGCTCCGCTGCGCTCCCTTATCCGGAGGGGTAGACCCTCTATCCCAGTCTGTGGACTCTCTCTCAAGGGCGTCTAGGACCATCGCGCAGGCGTTGCAGTCGCTCCCTACACTCGGCCATGCTCCCCCGGTCCAGCTGACTCTGGACAACAGTCGGTCTGATCCAGACCCTACCACTGGATCGCAGAAGGGGACCTGCTGGGCCTCCTCTCAAGCCCTCCCGGAGATTTCCATCACCTCCAGGCCCCGAGTGTTCCTCGTCTCCGAGACCGGCCGACCCTTTTTTCAGGAGAAGAGTCGGATGCAGCCTTGATGCTGATTCCAGATCAGAGGACTGAGGTCAGAGGTAGGGTGGTTAGTCCGGCCAAAGCGGTAAGTCATATGCTAGAGCCCCAGACGGACTCTGTGGCTACCCAGTGCTTGCATGTCTCCTTTAACACAGGTTAAGCGGGCACACAGGCAATTTGGTGACCATCCAGTCGTTGCTGAAATTCTATACAAGCACAGACAACCAGTCAAGATATTCAACAAGGGTAAGTCGTTTGATCTCCTTTTTTCTCCCTTCCTGAGTCTCTCAGGAAGGAATGGACAGGCTCGCCTATGGTCGCCCTGCTGCTTTTTTTCCGGCGGTCATCTTTCAGCTCTCCCGCACGGGCCATCGCTCCGGTTTTTCTTCAGACGACAGACACAGTACTCCTTCTGCCCTCGCCGCCATCTAGCTGGCAGCATCCATGATGTCCGGGTCCGATAACCTCCACAACGGTTTTTCGCGCAGGATCGAGCAATCCGGAATTCACACTTGGCACACAGTTTGCTCTAGCAGGTGAGTACATACTCATCGCATCTCCGTCAGCAGCTTACTGCCCAGTGAAAGCGGCTAGCAGCACGGGGGCCATCTGTCGGGCGATCTGGCTCAGAGACTGGTATGCGGACGCGGTTTCTAGGATATCACTTACAGTCCTCCTCTTTACAGGAGGTCGTTTGTTTGGGGACTGGCTGGATCAGGTCATCGACGAGATCACGGGAGCTTCGGTTCCACACACACAAGAAAACCAGGTCCCCGCAGAGGAACAGGAAGATTCCGTACCTCAATCCATGCCCTTTCTGGCGTTTTCTCAGCCACGCCAGCCATCGACAACGACATCCAGATCACAGCGCTACCCCGCTAGATGACTCTTGGTCGTTGCGCGCGGGCGCAGACCAGGGGGAGGCGCCTGTCTCATCTCAATCACGTCTGGCGGACTTGGATCACGGACCCCTGGGTCGGCGAGTTGCTGGACTCAGGGGACATAATAGTTTTCTCCAGCAAGTCTATCGTCGGACATACAGGTCGCACCAGCACAGATGTTCCTGCGTCTGGCAATAGCAGATGATCATTTTTGGTGATTCTGTACCTGGTCGCCTTGTCGATCAGGGGTTCTTCTTTTTGACGACGGTCTCCTAAGTGTTTAGGTCACCATCGATATCCTGTCCCGACTAGGCTAGCGCATCATTTGGAAGAAGCCCTCTCTGACCCCGGCCAGCAGGATTACCTTTCTAGGCATGGAGTTCGATACCATCCAAGGACGCGTGTCCCTCCAAAGAGACCTCCAGATCCTCCGTCACTCCGAGCGGAGAGTCTTCAGTCGGATGGTGGCGGCAATAGAGGCGGTTCCGTTTGCCGCTTCCACCTTCGTCTCCTTCAGCTGACTTGGCCGAACAGATGGGACAATTCTCTGTTCACCTTGAATCGCAGGATCCATTTGACTCCGGGATACCGCCGCTCGTTTTTATGGTGGACCAGCGGCCCTCATCGGTCCAGTGGAATGTCTTTCATACCAGTACACTGGCAGGCAGTCACCATCGATACCAGTCTTCCGACTGGAGAGCGGTGTTCCGAAGCACACGGCTCACGATCGGTGGTCCTCCCAGGAGAGCCGTCTGCCTATCAATTTTGTTTTAGGGATCAGAGTATTTTCTGCGAGCCCTACAGATTTTTTTCAGCCCTTCATACAAGAATCGCCATCCAGAATCCAGTCGGACATCACCTGGGCGAAACAAGGAGCGTCATGGTGATGACATAGGTGAAGAAGATCGTACAGTGGGCATAGCCTCACCACTCCAGATTTTGTCCACATTCATTTTTCCCCGCCGTGGAGAATTGGGCAGCGGACTATATCAGCAAGGTCTGGTGGCAGGCGAATGATCCCTAAACAGAGAGGCTTTCGAATGGATCTGCCTCAGATGAGATATTCCGAATGTTGACCTGATGGCTTCTCGATTCAACAATCAAGTCACAAGAGTCCTCAAGAAACTCAGAGCAGAGGGCATCCTAGTGGCTCTCATTGCCATGGATTGACCCAGGCAAGCGTTGTTCGCAGAGCTCACGCAGCTCATCAGACACCCCATGGTGGCTTCCAGATCGTCTGAACTTCCTGTCGCAAAGTCCTCTTTTACATCAATATTCAGAGGTTCTCAATTTGACCGCATGGCTGTGGAACCATGGCTACTAGCCCAGGAAGGCGTTATCCCACAGGTGTTACAGACCATGGTCAAAACTCAGAAGCCTCCGTCTTCAAACAAAGGCCTCCTTTCAAGAGGGTGAGGTCAACGTCAACGCATCTCCACTGGATCTGTCACTCCCAGTGTTACTGGCCTTCCTACAGTCAGGCTTACAGGCGGGTCTCTCGCCAGCAACCTTCAAAGGGCAGGTGTCGGCTATATCTCTCTTTTCCAGAGAAATCAGGTGTCGGCTCTATATCTCTTTTCCAAAGAAATCTTGCATCTCGGCCGCAAGTCAGGACGTTCATCCAAGGAGTCGTCCATCTGGCACCGCTAGATCGTTCCCTGCTAGAACCATGGGACCTCCAGCTGGCTCTAGGGTCTCTTCAATTAGCCCCGTTCGATCCTCAATCTCACGCCTATCCGGGAAGGTGCCTTTGTTGGGGACAGTCACTTCAATCAGAAGAAGGTCTGCTCTGTAATCCCTCTCATGCGGGTCACTTTTTCTTGTTTTTTTCACCAAGACGAGATTGTTCGGCACCCGTCTCAGGTTTTTTCCTACCGGATGTAGTATCTGAATGAGGTGATGGTGGCTCCATCCTTCGGTCCAGCCTCCATTCGATTCTTGGAGAGGTCACGGCTTACACCGGATCTAGTGCGAGCTCGGAGGAGTTACGTTTCGAGATCCGCACCCCTCTGCATCTTGGACGGCCTATTCGTCCTGTCTACGGGACCCAGGAGGGGCATGCCGGCGTCCAAGGCTATCACTGCAAGTTAGGTCAGGCCGACCATATCAGAGGCCTACAGGATTAGAGTCAGGTTTTCTCCGAGGAGTGTAAAGGCCTTTCCACCGGTGCAATTGGGGCGTCTAGGACAGTCAGACGCCAGGCGTCAGCCAAGCAAGTCTTCAGAGCCGCCGCGTAGTCAAGCTTTTCTACCTTTTCCAGGTTTTCCAGGATACAGCAAGCGGCTTTGGCACACCTATGATAAGCCGGTTTACGTTTGCACCGAGCATTCTTACAGAGTTTTGGGTATATTTTGAATCTGTATGATTACTCCTGTACCCACCCAGGGACTGCTTTTGGACGTCCCATGGTCCTGTGTCCCCCAATGAAAGCGATAAAGAAGGATTTTTGTGTACCCACCGTAAAATCTCTTTCTCTGAGTCTTCATTGGGGGACACAGCACCCACCCTGTTTGGATATGGGGTTGCTCTTAGTTGCCGGGTGTTACTGGTTCTTTATGGAAACACGTTCTTCTGTACCCAGCTTATTTATGTTTTTTTATATATATATATATATATATATATATAGATATATATATAGATATTTATATACAGTATAGGTTTAGATAAGATACTGTGTGTTTCTTGTTATTACTTTGATTAGTTATGGTTGTTCAGGTTTCTCCTACTACTGCTTGTACACTTAACTGGCATAGATCCGCCTCCGGCTCAGGGTGTACACTGCTAGGGAGGAGCTAACTTTTTTTATGTTTACTTAGTGTCAGCCTCCTAGTCACAGCAGCATACACCCATGGTCCTGTGTCCCCCAATGAAGACTCAGAGAAAGAGATTTGACGGTGAGTACACAAAAATCCTTCTTTTAATAGTTTTTTATCCATAATTTAGAGGTCTGTATATGCTAAAACCATACCCGTGGTGGTCTGCAAATTTTGAGGTACTTCACTCGACCCGCTCAGTGACTTAGATGTTGACTTTGATTGGGTCTTTTCCCTGAATGAAGTGCCTATGAGAAAATAAAAAATAAATAAAGGAAAATTAAATAAAATAAGATTAAAGCAGGCGCGTTATAACAATAGCAGCCCACAGCCACCCAGGATTGTCACATCCATTATATGTGACAATCCTGGCACTTTACCCGGCTCTTCCCGATTGCACTGGTGCGG
Organism: Anomaloglossus baeobatrachus; assembly: GCF_048569485.1. NCBI lineage: Eukaryota > Metazoa > Chordata > Amphibia > Anura > Aromobatidae > Anomaloglossus > Anomaloglossus baeobatrachus. The sequence continues at coordinate 24,407 of NW_027444097.1, read as the reverse complement.
TGGCAATCAGGCTAATAAGGGGTTAATAACAGCTCACAGCTGCCACTAAGCTCTAGATTAGTAATGGCAGGGTCTATGAAAACCCTACCCCCATTACTAATCTGGAAGTGAAAAGAAATAAACACAAACAAAAAATAAGATAAAAACAATACCCTATTTCACTCCTTTATTAACTCCAAAAACACGCAGGTCTGTGGTAATCCACACGAGGGCCCATGACTATTCCAATTGCCTTTCTACATCGCCATCGGAGGCCCCGTAATGCGATCATGGGAAGCCGATGGTTGCCATGGTAGCACAGGGTTATGTGATGACTCCTGTCGCTATCATGACTCACATCCTGTTACAGCCGGCTGGCTTTAACAGGACAGCAGCATTTCAGCTGTTCAGAGCTCTGCCGCTCTGATCAGCAGAAATGAACAAGCGATCAGACGGCTAATCCTTACCCCTAGAGAGACTATTAAAATAAAAAAAGTAAAAAAAAAGTTTTATAGAATTAAAAAAACAACTAAAAGTTTAAATTATTCTCCATTCGCCCCACTAAAAATCAAAGGGTTAAAAAAATAAAAAATATACACTCATTTGGTATCGCAGAGTTCAGAATTGCCCAGTCTATTAAAATATAAAATGAATCAATTAGATCGGTAGATGGCGTAGCCGTAAAAAAAAATCCAACTGGCAAAGTTACGTTTTTTGGTCTTCGCAAATTTTCAGCAAAATGCAATACCAGGGAGTCAAAACGTAGCATCTGTGCAAAAATGGTACAGCTAAAAATGCAAACAAATAAGCCATCAGTGAGCCCCATATCCCGAAAAAAGAGAATTTTGTTTACTTACCGTAAATTCTTTTTCTTATAGTTCCGTATTGGGAGACCCAGACATTGGGTGTATAGCTTCTGCCTCCGGAGGACACACAAAGTACTACACTAAAAAGTGTAGCTCCTCCCTCTGAGCCTATACACCCCCTGGAGAGCCAGATCTAGCCAGTTTAGTGCAAAAGCTGAAGGAGAATAGCCACCCACAAGTAAAACAGAGCAAGAACCGGAACAACCGGAGACTCTGTCCACGACAACAGCCGGTGATAACACGCGGAACAAGAAACTGCCAACAGGCAACAGAGAGGGTGCTGGGTCTCCCAATACGGAACTATAAGAAAAAGAATTTACGGTAAGTAAACAAAATTCTCTTTTTCTTTATCGTTCCTATGGGAGACCCAGACATTGGGACGTCTCAAAGCAGTCCATGGGTGGGAATAAACAGAAAAAACTGAGAAGTAGGCAGAACCAAACTTCACAAATGGGCGACAGCCGCCTGAAGGATGCGTCTGCCCAAGCTCGCATCTGCCGAAGCATGAGCATGCACTTGGTAGTGCCTTGAAAAGGTATGCAGGCTAGTCCAAGTGGCAGCCTGACAGACTTGCTATGCCGTAGCCTGGTGCCTGAAAGCCCAAGAGGCACCGACAGCTCTGGTCGAGTGTGCATTGATCCCCGGCGGGGGAGGCACCTGAGAACACTATTAGGCATCCGAAATGGTCGACCTAATCCAACGGGCTAAGGTCGGCTTAGAAGCAGAGAGGCCCTTACGCCGACCTGTGGTTAGCACAAAAAGAGAGGTGCACCGCCTAAGAGCAGCGGTGCGTGACACATAGATCCGGAGCGCTCGCACCAGATCCAGAGTATGCAACGCTTTTTCAAAGCGATGAACAGGAGCCGGACAAAAGGAAGGCAGCGTAATGTCCTGGTTAAGGTGGAAAGGAGAGACCACCTTAGGAAGAAAGTCCGGAGTCGGACGGAGAACCACATTATCTTGATGAAAAACCAAAAAAGGTGACTCCGAAGAGAGCGCAGCCAAATCAGAGACTCTCCTGAGGGAAGTTATGGCCACTAGAAAGACCAATTTCTGTGAAAGACGAAACAAAGAAACCTCCCTAAGAGGCTCAAAGGGGGGTTTCTGCAAGGCCGTGAGGACCAAATTGAGGTCCCAGGGATCCAAGGGCCGCCGGTAAGGCGGAATGATGTGACGCGCCCTGCATGAAGGTGCGGACCTGAGCCAGCCGGGCGATACGCCGCTGGAAAAGCACTGACAGAGCCGAGACTTGTCCCTTGAGAGAATTGAGGGACAGTCCTAGCTGCAGACCGGACTGTAGAAAGGACAGAAGGGTCAGCAAGGAAAAAGGCCAAGGAGCATGGCTGGAAGAGCGACACCAGGACAGGAAAATTTTCCAAGTCCTGTGATAGATTTTGGCCGAGGAAGACTTCCGGGCCCGAGTCATAGTGGAAATGACTTCAGGAGGAATGCCAGAAGCCGTCAAGATCCAGGACTCAAGAGCCACGCCGTCAATCTGAGAGCCGCAGAATTCTGGCGGAAAAACGGACCTTGTGAGAGAAGGTCTGGACGGTCCGGAAGATGCCACGGCACCTCCACGGACAGATGGAGCAGGTCTGGGTACCAAGCTCGCCTGGGCCAGTCTGGAGCAATGAGGATGACCCGACGGCCCTCCATTCTGATCTTGCGCAGGACTCTGGGCAAGAGAGCTAGAGGGGGAAACACGTAGGACAGACGAAACTGGGACCAGTCTTGAACCAGTGCATCCGCGGAGAATGCCTGAGGATCGTGGGAGCGAGCCACGTAAACCGGAACCTTGTTGTTGTGACGGGATGCCATTAGGTCCACGTCCGGAGTGCCCCACTTGCGACATATTGACTGAAACACTGCCGGATGCAGGGACCACTCGCCACTGTCCACGGTCTGACGGCTGAGATAATCTGCCTCCCAGTTTTCCACGCCTGGTATGTGGACTGCGGATATGGTGGACTTGGAGTCCTCCGTCCATTGAAGGATACGTTGTACCTCCAACATTGCCAGGCGGCTGCGTGTCCCGCCCTGGTGATTGATGTAGGCAACCGCTGTCGCGTTGTCTGACTGGACTCGGATGTGCTTGCCCGCCAATAGGTGGTGAAAAGCTAGGAGAGCCAGGAGCACGGCTCTGGTTTCCAGCACATTGATCGAGAGGGCTGACTCGGACGGAGTCCAAGTGCTCTGTGCTCGGTGGTGGAGACATACCGCTCCCCAGCCGGATAGACTGGCATCCGTGGTGAGGATCACTCAGGACGGAGCCAGGAAGGAGCGTCCCTGAGACAGAGAGAGGGGCCGAAGCCACCACTGAAGAGAGCTCCTGGTCCGTGGCGACAGAGCCACTAACCTGTGCAAGGAGGAAGGCCGCTTGTCCCAACAGCGGAGAATGTCCAGCTGCAGAGGACGCAGATGGAACTGGGCAAAGGGAACAGCCTCCATTGACGCCACCATTTGACCCAGCACCTGCATCAGGTGCCTGATGGAATAACGGCGGGGCCTCAGGAGAGAGCGCACCGCCAGTTGGAGGGACTGCTGTTTGATCAAGGGCAACTTCACAAGTGCCGGCAAAGTCTCGAACTGCATCCCTAGGTACGTGAGCCTCTGGGTCGGAGTCAGAGTGGATTTGGGCAGATTGACCAGCCACCCGAATTTGGCTAGAGTGGCAAGAGTGAGCGAGACACTCCGCTGACAGTCTGCGCTGGATGAAGCCTTGACTAGAAGGTCGTCCAGGTAAGGAATCACTGCCAACCCCTGGAGGTGCAGAACCGCAATCACTGCTGCCATGACCTTGGTGAATACCCGAGGGGCCGTGGCTAACCCGAAGGGGAGAGCCACGAATTGGAAATGTTCCTCTCCGATTGCAAAACGTAGCCAACGCTGGTGAGAAACTGCAATTGGCACATGCAGATAGGCATCTCTGATGTCGATGGATGCCAGGAAATCCCCTTGGGTCATTGAGGCAATGACTGACCGCAGAGATTCCATGCGAAAATGCCGCACCTGAACATGCTTGTTGAGAAGCTTGAGATCCAGGATGGGCCGGAAGGTACCGTTCTTTTTTGGAACTAGGAAGAGATTTGAGTAGAAACCTCTGAACCGTTCCCGGGCGGGAACCGGTACAATTACTTCGTTGGCCTGCAAGGATGCCATGGCCTGAGAGAAGGCGGCGGCCTTGGAGCAGGGGGGAGTTGACAGAAAAAATCTGTTTGGCGGGCTGGAAGAGAATTCTATCCTGTAGCCGTGGGAGATGACATCCCGCACCCACTGATCGGAGACGTGTTGACAGATAGTCAAGAGGAGGCTGCCTTAGCGGCAGCAGCTCCTGCGGCCTTCTGTGGACGCGCCTTTGTGCGCCAGTTGGATTTTTGGTCCTTGGCTGAGTTAGTGGACGAGGCCGAGGGCTTAGAGGACGACCAGTTGGAGGAACGAAAGGAACGAAACCTCGACTGGTTCCTACCCTGGACAGGTTTCCTGGTTTTGGTTTGTGGCATGGAAGTACTCTTCCCGCCAGTAGCTTCCTGAATAATTTCATCCAGTTGTTCACCGAATAGCCTGGACACAGCAAAAGGGAGCCCAGCAAGGTACTTCTTTAAAGAAGCATCTGCCTTCCACTCTCGAAGCCACAAGATCCTGCGGATAGCGAGGGAATTAGCCGAAGCCACCGCAGTGCGGTGAGAAGCCTCCAGCATGGCAGACATGGCATAGGATGAAAAAGCGGAAGCTTGGCAAGTTAAGGCAACCATTTCGGGCATAGATTCCCTGGCGAGGGAATGCATCTCCTCTAGAGAAGCAGAGATGGCTTTGAGAGCCCACACTGCCGCAAAAGATGGGGAGAACGAGGCCCCTGCCGCCTCATATACAGATTTGGCCAGAAGGTCAACCTGGCGGTCAGTGGAATCCTTAAGAGAGGTGCCATCAGCCACTGATACAACGGTCCAGGCTGAGAGTCTAGACACCGGGGGGTCTACCTTTGGTGAATGAGCCCATTCCTTGACCACCTCAGGTGGAAAGGGAAAACGGTCATCAGAACCACGCTTTGGGAAGCGTTTGTCAGGACAGGCCCTAGGCTTGGTCACAGCGGCCTGAAAACTGGAGTGGTTAAAGAACACACTCTTTGTCCTCTTAGGCAAGGTAAACTGGTGCTTTTCTGCCAGAGAGGGTTGCTCCTCTGATACTGGCGGATTGAGGTCCAGTACAGAATTAATGGACGCAATCAAATCACTAACATCTGAGTCACTTTCGGACAGATCAATGGGGCACATGGAGGTAGCCTCCGAGCCCCCTGTGAAAGTATCCTCCTCTTCCTGCGAGTCAGCTTCTGAAACAGAGCCGCGGGACGAGGAAGGGGAGGTAGCCCTGCGTCTCCTCTTAGGAGGACGGGGTCTGGGACCAGATGAGGAATCCTCTGTGAGCTCCGCTGAGAGAGCCCTAGCAGCAGAGGCGCCCTGTGAAGGGGGCTGATGCATGTTCAGCAAAGTCCGGGACAGCTGTCCCATGGAGTCGGCAAATGACTGGGAGATAGACCTAGATAAGGATTCTACCCAAGCCGGGGGTTCAGACACAGGAGCCGGAGCAGCCGGAGAGACCACTGTGGGTGCGATTCCAGGCTGAGGCATTGTCAGGTTAGAGCAGGCATCACAATGTGGATATGTGCTCGGTTCATGCAGCACGAGCTTACATGCAGTGCATGCTGAATATAGCCTTGGAGCCTTGCTCCTCGTGTGAGACGTGCTGCTGAAGTGGGGGCTCTTGCCAGAGTGACCCCCAGAGAGTATTACAGAGGCCCACAACCAGAGGTTGTGGCTTACCAGACCGCTGGAGCGGTGTTGTGTGCCCTCCAGATCCCTAAGCCCGGACCCCCAAGCACCTCAGCAGGGATGCTGCAGCCAGTGCTGATCGCAGAGAAAACGCTGATAAAATGGCGCCGGAGCAAGGAGAGGGGGCGGGACCTGCTCTGAGAGCGGGATCTGGAGGGCCAAAGAGACTTACAGGGGAGGAGACATGAACCCAGTGAGGAGTGTCCCTCCCCTGTGCAGAACGGCCGCTGGGCGGAGCCGCACTGTCCCTCTGCATGAATGACATGCGAGGGCAGTGAAACCGAAAGTAGGCCTCCGGCGAAGCCGGGACCTAAATTTGAGCAGTGCGGCCGGCGCGCAGGCACCATCGGCGCAGTTCTCAGGCGACAGCCAGAGAACCGGCCGGAAAAGTCAGAAAACTCACTCAGCACACTCTCCCAACATAATAAAGTACAGGGACCCCGAATGTAAACGTCTCAGGTACTTAGCTTGCTGAGATGCAGGGTTCCAGGTCCCTGGGGATGAGTGCTCCGTCCAGCAGGATCCTGAAGGGCTGCGGATGGAGACCGGTCTCCTGCCAAGCATGGAGAACCGTGCTGGCTCCCACTTCAAGCCAGAGCCCGAGGGATGGTGAAGGAGCGCGGCATGTAAGGCTCCAGCCGTGGAATCAACCTTAACAGCACCGCCGACACAGTGGGGTGAGAAGGGACATGCCGGGGGTCCAGAGTTGGACCCGCTTTTCTTCAAACTCTTTCCAAAAATGAAAAATCAGATGAGAATGCATGTGTGGATGTATGCCTCCTGAACACAAAGCAATGAACTGGCTAGATCTGGCTCTCCAGGGGGTGTATAGGCTCAGAGGGAGGAGCTACACTTTTTAGTGTAGTACTTTGTGTGTCCTCCGGAGGCAGAAGCTATACACCCAATGTCTGGGTCTCCCATAGGAACGATAAAGAAGAAGGGAATTTTGTTTACTTACCGTAAATTCCTTTTCTTCTAGCTCCAATTGGGAGACCCAGACAATTGGGTGTATAGCTACTGCCTCCGGAGGCCACACAAAGTATTACACTTAAAAGTGTAAAGGCCCTCCCCTTCTGCCTATACACCCCCCGTGGGATCACGGGCTCCTCCGTTTTAGTGTCAAAGCAAGAAGGAGGAAAGCCAATAACTGGTTTAAAAACAAATTCAATCCGAAGGAATATCGGAGAACTGAAACCATTGAACATGAACAACATGTGTACCCGAAAAAACAAAAAGCCCGAAGGAAACAGGGCGGGTGCTGGGTCTCCCAATTGGAGCTAGAAGAAAAGGAATTTACGGTAAGTAAACAAAATTCCCTTCTTCTTTGTCGCTCCATTGGGAGACCCAAACAATTGGGACGTCCAAAAGCAGTCCCTGGGTGGGTAAAATAATACCTCGTGATAGGGCCGTAAAACGGCCCTTTCCTACATGGGGGCAATCGCCGCCTGAAGGACTCGTCTACCTAGGCTGGCGTCCGCCGAAGCGTAGGTATGCACCTGATAATGCTTGGTAAAAGTGTGCAGACTCGACCAGGTAGCCGCCTGGCACACCTGCTGAGCCGTAGCCTGGTGCCGTAATGCCCAGGACGCACCCACGGCTCTGGTAGAATGGGCCTTCAGCCCTGAGGGAACCGGAAGCCCAGCAGAACGGTAGGCTTCAAGAATTGGTTCCTTGATCCACCGAGCCAGGGTGGATTTGGAAGCTTGCGACCCTTTACGCTGACCAGCGACCAGGACAAAGAGAGCATCCGAGCGGCGCAGGGGCGCCGTGCGGGAAATGTAGATTCTGAGCGCTCTCACCAGATCCAACAAATGCAAATCCTTTTCACATTGATGAACTGGATGAGGACACAAAGAAGGTAAGGAGATATCCTGATTGAGATGAAAGGGGGATACCACCTTAGGGAGAAACTCCGGAATCGGGCGCAGAACCACCTTGTCCTGGTGAAACACCAGGAAGGGAGATTTGCATGACAGCGCTGCTAGCTCGGACACTCTCCGAAGAGACGTGACCGCTATTAGAAAGGCCACTTTCTGTGAAAGGCGAGAAAGAGAAACATCCCTCATAGGCTCGAAAGGCGGCTTCTGGAGAGCAATTAGAACCCTGTTCAGATCCCAGGGCTCTAACGGCCGCTTGTAAGGAGGGACGATATGACCAACCCCTTGCAGGAACGTGCGTACCTGAGGAAGTCGTGCTATGCGCTTCTGAAAAAATACAGATAGCGCTGAGACTTGTCCTTTAAGGGAGCCGAGCGACAAACCTTTTTCCAAACCGGATTGCAGGACGGAAAGAAAAGTAGGCAATGCAAATGGCCAGGGAGAAACTCCCTGAGCAGAGCACCAAGATAAGAATATCTTCCACGTCCTGTGGTAGATCTTGGCGGAGGTTGGTTTCCTAGCCTGTCTCATGGTGGCAATGACCCCTTGAGATAATCCTGAAGACGCTAGGATCCAGGACTCAATGGCCACACAGTCAGGTTCAGGGCCGCAGAATTCAGATGGAAAAACGGCCCTTGAGACAGCAAGTCTGGTCGGTCTGGTAGTGTCCACGGTTGGCCTACCGTGAGATGCCACAGATCCGGGTACCACGACCTCCTCGGCCAGTCTGGAGCGACGAGGATGGCGCGGCGGCAGTCGGACCTGATCTTGCGTAGCACTCTGGGCAACAGTGCCAGAGGTGGAAACACATAAGGCAGCCGGAACTGCGACCAATCTTGAACTAAGGCGTCCGCCGCCAGAGCTCTGTGATCGTGAGACCGTGCCATGAAAGCCGGGACCTTGTTGTTGTGCCGGGACGCCATTAGGTCGACGTCCGGCATCCCCCAGCGGCGACAGATCTCCTGAAACACGTCCGGGTGAAGAGACCATTCCCCTGCGTCCATACCCTGGCGACTGAGGAAGTCTGCTTCCCAGTTTTCTACGCCCGGGATGTGAACTGCGGATATGGTGGATGCCGTGTCTTCCACCCACCTCAGAATCCGCCGGACTTCCTGGAAGGCTTGCCGACTGCGTGTTCCTCCTTGGTGGTTGATGTATGCCACCGCTGTGGAGTTGTCCGACTGAATTCGGATCTGCTTGCCTTCCAGCCACTGCTGGAAGGCTTGTAGGGCAAGATACACTGCTCTGATTTCCAGAACATTGATCTGAAGGGTGGACTCTTGCTGAGTCCACGTACCTTGAGCCCTGTGGTGGAGAAACACTGCTCCCCACCCTGATAGACTCGCGTCTGTCGTGACCACCGCCCAGGATGGGGGTAGGAAGGACTTTCCTTTTGACAATGAGGTGGGAAGAAGCCACCACCGAAGAGATTCCTTGGCCGCCTGAGAAAGGGAGACGTTCCTGTCGAGGGACGTCGACTTCCCGTCCCATTGGCGGAGAATGTCCCATTGTAGTGGACGCAGATGAAACTGCGCGAAAGGGACTGCCTCCATTGCTGCTACCATCTTCCCTAGGAAGTGCATGAGGCGCCTCAGGGGATGCGACTGTCCTTGAAGGAGAGATTGTACCCCTGTCTGTAGTGAACGCTGTTTGTCCAGCGGAAGCTTCACTATCGCTGAGAGAGTATGAAACTCCATGCCAAGATATGTTAGCGATTGGGTCGGGGTCAGATTTGACTTTGAAAAGTTGATGATCCACCCGAAACTTTGGAGAGTCTCCAGCGCAACGGTCAGGCTGTGTTGGCATGCCTCTTGAGAGGGTGCCTTGACAAGTAGATCGTCCAAGTAAGGGATCACAGAGTGACCCTGAGAGTGCAGGACTGCTACTACTGCTGCCATGACCTTGGTGAAGACCCGTGGGGCTGTCGCCAGCCCGAAAGGCAGAGCTACGAACTGAAGGTGTTCGTCTCCTATAACGAAGCGTAGAAAACGCTGGTGCTCTGGAGCAATCGGCACGTGGAGATAAGCATCCTTGATGTCTATTGATGCTAGGAAATCTCCTTGAGACATTGAGGCGATGACGGAGCGGAGGGATTCCATCCGGAACCGCCTGGTTTTCACGTGCTTGTTGAGCAGTTTTAGGTCCAGAACGGGACGGAAAGACCCGTCCTTCTTTGGCACCACAAACAAATTGGAGTAAAAACCGTGACCTTGCTCCTGAAGAGGAACAGGGATCACCACTCCTTCTGCCTTTAGAGTGCACACCGCTTGCAGAAGAGCATCGGCTCGGTCGGGAGGTGGAGAAGTTCTGAAGAATCGAGTTGGAGGACGAGAACTGAACTCTATCCTGTACCCGTGAGACAGAATGTCTCTCACCCAACGGTCTTTGACCTGTGGCAGCCAAATGTCGCCAAAGCGGGAGAGCCTGCCACCGACCGAGGATGCGGAGAGAGGAGGCCGAAAGTTATGAGGAAGCCGCCTTGGGAGCGGTTCTTCCGGCTGTCTTTTTTGGGCGTGACTGAGCCCGCCAAGAATCTGAGCGCCTCTGATCCTTTTGAGTCCTTTTGGAGGAGGAGAATTGGGACCTGCCCGAGCCTCGAAAGGACCGAAACCCCGACTGTCCCCTCCTCTGTTGAGGTTTGTTTGAATTGTGCTGGGGTAAGGATGAATCCTTACCCTTGGACTGTTTAATGATTTCATCCAATCGCTCACCAAACAGTCGGTCACCAGAAAATGGCAAACTGGTTAAGCACTTTTTGGAAGCAGAATCTGCCTTCCATTCCCTTAACCACAAGGCTCTGCGTAAAACCACGGAGTTGGCGGACGCCACTGCCGTACGGCTCGTAGAGTCCAGGACAGCATTAATCGCGTAAGACGCAAATGCAGACATTTGAGAGGTTAAGGACGCCACCTGCGGAACAGATGTACGTGTGACCGTGTCAATCTGTGTAAGACCAGCTGAAATAGCTTGGAGTGCCCATACGGCTGCGAATGCTGGAGCAAACGACACGCCGATAGCTTCATAGATGGATTTCAACCAGAGCTCCATCTGTCTGTCAGTGGCATCTTTAAGTGCAGCCCCATCCTCCACTGCAACTATGGATCTAGCCGCAAGCCTGGAGATTGGAGGATCCACCTTGGGACACTGGGTCCAGCCCTTGACCACGTCAGGGGGAAAGGGATAACGTGTATCCTTAAGTCGTTTGGAGAAACGCTTATCTGGATAAGCGTGGTGTTTCTGGACTGCCTCTCTAAAGTCAGAGTGGTCCAGAAAAGTACTCAATTTACGCTTGGGATACCTGAAATGGAATTTCTCCTGCTGTGAAGCTGACTCCTCCACTGGAGGAGCTGGGGGAGAAATATCCAACATTCTATTGATGGACGCTATAAGATCATTCACTATGGCGTCACCATCAGGTGTATCCAGATTGAGAGCGGTCTCAGGATCAGAATCCTGATCAGCTACCTCCGCCTCATCATACAGAGAGTCCTCCTGCTGGGACCCTGACCAGTGTGATGAAGTCGAGGGCCGCTCCCAGCGAGCTCGCTTAGGCTGTCTGGGACTGTCGTCCGTGTCAGAGCCTTCACCCTGGGATGCATGGGACACCCCCGGAGCCCGGAGTTGTTCCAACTGAGGGGGACCAGGGAGCAATGATTCAACAGTGCCCATGGTCTGAGTTACCGGTCTAGACTGCAAAGTTTCTAGAATTTTAGTCATAGTCACAGACAATCTATCAGCAAAAACTGCAAACTCCGTCCCCGTCACCTGGACAGTATTCACAGGTGGTTCTCCCTGGGTCACCTCTAGCAGAGGCCCCGGCCGAGCAAGTGCCACAGGAGCCGAGCACTGCACACAATGGGGGTCAGTGGAACCTGCCGGTAGAATAGCCTCACATGCGGTACAAGCAGCATAGAAAGCCTGTGCCTTGGCACCCTTGCTTTTTGCGGACGACATGCTGTTGTCTCCTCTGAGCAATCTAGGAGGGTATATAGCCAAGAATCAATAACGACCGTACAGTGCAATGTATAGCATGCAAGCATAAAAATACAAATGTACACTCCGGCACTATTGGGGTCAGCACCACAGGTGCTGCTTACCGCCCGCTCAAAAGCGGGTGTGTGGTCGCCAGAATCCCGTGTCTGGGTCTCCCAGAACTTGTCTCCCTTCTCCAGCTCAGACTGCACACAGGAATGGCTGCCGGCGTCCTGTGGAGAGGGGCAGGCCGTGGGCGTGCCTCAGACAAAGTGCGGGAAAGTGGCGTCCCACTGTGCCCAGTGTGAGGGCTGGAGTATGTAAAGTAGACTCCAGCCCTCGGCGCTGACGTTCTGTACAGCGTCCCGCCCTTCCCCTGACTGGCAGGCCTGGGGGCGGGAACGAAACGAAACTAGGCCGCAAAAGCCGGGGACTCGAGTAGTAAGCGCGGCCGTCATATATGCACGGCCAGCGCGTAAGTCCCCGGCGCACCACAAGTCCCAGCCGCGCCGCAGTGTAAAACTGACAGCAGCGGCCGGCGCGGCAGTTCCCAATACATTGACACACTCAGCAAGCTGTAGTTAGTCATGGCACAAGCGCACAGCGCTGTTGTCCCCGGCGCACTAACACACCCAGCAATGCTGTAGTGTGACTGTGCGCGGTCTGTACGGGGACACAGAGTACCTTGAAGTAGCAGGGCCATGTCCCTGAAGATACTCAGCTCCATGTCCAGCAGATTCCCAGGGGCTGTGGATGGAGCACGGCCTCAGTGCCTGGAGACCGGTAAGATCCCACTTCACCCAGAGCCCTAAGGGGGATGGGGAAGGAAAGCAGCATGTGGGCTCCAGCCTCCGTACCCGCAATGGGTACCTCAACCTTAACAAACACCGCCGACAAAAGTGGGGTGAGAAGGGAGCATGCTGGGGGCCCTAGTATGGGCCCTCTTTTCTTCCATCCGACATAGTCAGCAGCTGCTGCTGACTAAACAGTGGAGCTATGCGTGGATGTCTGACCTCCTTCGCACAAAGCATGAAAACTGAGGAGCCCGTGATCCCACGGGGGGTGTATAGGCAGAAGGGGAGGGGATTTACACTTTTAAGTGTAATACTTTGTGTGGCCTCCGGAGGCAGTAGCTATACACCCAATTGTCTGGGTCTCCCAATGGAGCGACAAAGAAAATGAGAACACTACAAGTTGCAGAAAATGCCGCAGAAAGTGCTCCAATTTTTTGGACAAACCTTTTTTTAACCCCTTATATAAAAGTAAACCTAAACATGTTTGGTATCAACGAACTCATACCAACCTGAAGTATCACACCCACCCATCAGTTTTACCATACAGTGAACACGGTGAATAAAGTACCCCATAAACCATTGTCCAATCACACTTTTTTGTAATTTTTCCGCACATGGAAATTTTGTGCTGTTTTCCAGTACCATATATGGTAAAACTCATGGTTTCACTTAAAAGACCAATACGTCCCGCAAAAAACAAGCCCTCTTATGGCAAGATTGACGGGAAAAATAAAAAAGTTACGACTCTTGGAAAAAGGGGAGCAAAAAACAAAAACGGAAAAATCGTCCAGGGGTTAGGGGGTTAAAGGTGGGATTCCGTGAGCCCATCAGGGACATTGAGAAAACAAAGACTCTGCATGAGGCGGAAGACCTAAAAACCCTACCAAAACATTTCCAATTGTACCATAAATCTGACTGAAGCAAATTAAAGGAGTTGTCCGACATTAGCTTACCAAAAAATGTTGAGTTTATCTGTGCTGTATTGTCATATAAAACACCCCTACATTGTTATTTTTGTTTTCTAACTTTTGTTCCTATTGAATTATCCCTTTATTCTCTGCAGTTCTTTGTTTACATTTTGCTCTAGCAAACTGACCACTTCCTGTGCAAAACCTCAGTTAGAGCTGGCACTGCCCGGCCTCAGTGTCTAGCCCCGTCCCCTGCCCGCCCCCTGCACACACATTCCCTGTCAGTATTCTACCCCAGCACCTGATCTGTTATCACTCTAGCAATGAAAATAACAGCCCCACATCGGGCTCTGCGCCACACACACACACACACACACACACACAACGCACGCACGCACACATCGGGCTCTGCGCCACACACACACACACACACACATAGGGCTCTGCGCCACACACATACACACACACACACAAACACACACACACACATCGGGCTCTGCGCCACACACATCAGGCTCTGCAACCCTCCCCCCCACACACACACACACACACGGCGCTCTGTAGCGACCTCCCCCTCACCATCGTTCTGTACCGACCCCTACCCCCATAGGGAACACATGTAGGCTACATTCACATGACCGTTCCGTTTTTGCGGTCCGCAAAAAATGGCCAATTTTTTCACGGATACATCCGTGTCTTCCGTTTTTTTGCGGACTGCAAAAATTGGAAGCAGCAAGAAAGATAAATAGATGAGTAGATATAGAGATGAATAGATAGATATAGAGACAGAGAAATAGAGGGATGAATGAATGAACAGAGGGTTAGACAGATAGATAGATAGATAGATAGATAGATAGATAGATAGATAGATAGATAGATAGATAGATAGATAGATAGATAGATAGATGAGAAAGACATATAATGTCCTACCCCCCTGCATATTCTAAGCTGGCACCCTTTAGTGACTTTCATGTGGCACTAAAGTGTGCTTAGCCTTGTATTTATCCAAAAAATAAATAAAAAATAATTAAAAAAAAAACATACTTTTGTAGCCAGCTAGGGTAAAGCAGATGGTTGCAGCCTGCAAACCACAGCTGGCAGCTTCACCTTGGCTGGTAATCCAAAACAGAGGGCACCCCACGCTGTTATTTTAAATTAAATAAATAGTTTAAAACAAAAAACATGGGGTCCCCCCAAATTGGATCACCAGCCAAGGTAAAGCAGACAGCTGTGGTCTGGTATTCTCAGACTAGGGAGGCCTACTGTTATTGGACACTCCCCAGCCTAAAAATAGCAGGCCACAGCCGCCCCAGAAGTGGTACATCCATTAGATGTGCCAATCCTGGTGCTTCGCCCCAACTCATCCCGTGCCCTGGTGCGGTGGCAAACGGGATAATATATGGGGTTGATGCCAAATGTGTAATGTCACCTGGCATCAAGCCCTGGGGTTAGTGATGTCACGCGTCTATCAGATATCCGACATCACAAACCCAGTCAGTAATAGAAAAAAATAGACAACAAAAAAAATAGTTTTATTTGAAAAAACACTACTCAAAACATTCCCTCATTCACCAATTTATTCAAAAGAAAAACAAATCCAGGTCCGGCATAATCCAATAAGGGGGTCCCATGACGATCCATACCATAGTCAATGTACCAGTCGGCTGGGAGAGTAATGCAGTGACCTGAGCTAACATCAATAGCCCAGGTCACTGCAGGGGATGCCGAGCGCTGCTATCAGGAGGTTAGATGAAATCATTACCTGCGGTGACGATCTTCGCTTCACTCCTGTCAGATCTGTCCCTGACTTCTATGCCCGCCGCGTTCTCAGCAGTATCGCCCGAGACGTCACCGCTAGTGACGTGAGAACGCAGCGGCATAGAAGGCACTGACAGCGCTGACAGGAGTGAAGCGAAGATCGTCACAGCAGGCAATGATGTCATCTAACATCCCTGCCTGCGCTGCAATGTGAGAGGCTGCTGAGCCTGCAATGAAGGCAGCCGCGGGGCTGGAGCGGGACACAGACTGCACGGGCACTCCTGCTATCCTGAGCAGGGGGCCTGGTGCTGGCGGTAACACCGTGGGCGGGGAGAGTACGGGGTGCGGAGGAATGTGTGGGAGGGTGCAGGGAAGAGGGGCGGGGACTCCACACACTGTACCCGCCCAGCAGGGCGGCAACATGCTGTTCCAAATTTGCATGTCAACATGGTCCTGCCCATGTTGACATGAAATGACCGAAGCAGCAAAATCGTGGCAGGAGCGGTCACATGACCGCTCTGAGCCGGGGGAGAAAGGCTGACAGCAGGGCAGGTAAGTGGTCACTAGCTACTTACCTGCCCCAATGTAGCCCAATAGGGTAATAATGAAGAAAAGTCAAAATAAGCCGGATAACCCCTTTAATTATAAAGGCCATAGATCAGAGGTTAGAGGTGGTAACCTATTTAAGGCCCTTGCACAACTTGAGTCATTGGATTTATAGATTGGACACAAGGACTCCTATTGGGCTCAATGAGAGCTTTGACAGCTTTCTTTAATTGGGTATTTTTATGTGGTGTGAGAATGGGACTGTTTGTGTTAAATTATTTTTAATTGTTTCTTTTTCTATTTATCCATAATTTAGAGATCTGTATATGCTAAAACCATACCCGTGGTGGTCTGCAAATTTTGAGGTACTTCACTCGACCCGCTCAGTGACTTAGATGTTGACTTTGATTGGGTTTTTTCCCTGAATGAAGTGCCTATGAGAAAATAAGAAAAAAGATTATTATCTAAGAAAAGTGGAGAAAAACATTGTACAACAATTTAATTATAGTTAGGATACAACTATTATTTAATACATTTACTCAATAATTTAGTTTTTTGCATTTCTTGATTTTGCTTGCCGTATGGCATGTCATTTTTAATTTTGCATATAATATTTCTGTTTACACAACAACATGAACACTATGCACTTTTTTTGTTTGTCTATTGATTAGTGATGGACAGACCCGGACTCTAAAATTTAGAATCCGAGAGGTTTTAAAAATACCCTAGTACCGGACCTGGGCCTGGAGTTCTCAGGGAACTCCGGATAATGTTCCGGAACCTTTGGAAATAAAAAATAAAAAAAGGAAAAAAAGAGAATTTTGTTTACTTACCGTAAATTCTTTTTCTTATAGTTCCGACATGGGAGACCCAGACCATGGGTGTATAGCTTCTGCCTCCGGAGGACACACAAAGTACTACACTAAAAAGTGTAGCTCCTCCCTCCGAGCATATACACCCCCTGGATGACAGAATCCAACCAGTTTAGTGCAAAAGCTGAAGGAGGACATCCACCCATAAGTAGATATAGAGTAAAACCCGGAATAACCGGAACCTCTGTCTACAACAACAGCTGGTGAAAACACACGGAACAAGAACTGCCAACAGGCAACAGGGAGGGTGCTGGGTCTCCCATGTCGGAACTATAAGAAAAAGAATTTACGGTAAGTAAACAAAATTCTCTTTTTCTTCATCGTTCCTTATGGGAGACCCAGACCATGGGACGTCTCAAAGCAGTCCATGGGTGGGAATAAACAGAAAGCTGAGAAGTAGGCAAAACCTAACTTCACAAATGGGCGACAGCCGCCTGAAGGATGTGTCTGCCCAAGCTCGCATCTGCCGAAGCATGAGCATGCACTTGGTAGTGCTTCGAAAAGGTATGCAGACTGGACCAAGTGGCAGCCTGACAGACCTGCTGAACCGTAGCCTGGTGCCTAAAAGCCAGAGAGGCACCGACAGCTCTGGTCGAGTGCGCTTTAATCCCCGGCGGGGGAGGCACCTGAGCACATTGGTAGGCATCGGATATGGCCGACCTAATCCAACGAGCTAGGGTCGGTTTGGAAGCCGAGAGACCCTTGCGCTGACCTGCGGTCAGCACAAAAAGAGGTGCACCGCCTAAGAGCAGCGGTGCGTGACACATAGATCCGGAGCGCCCGCACCAAATCTAAAGTATGCAATGCTTTCTCAAAGCGATGCACAGGGGCCGGACAAAGGGAAGGCAATGAAATGTCCTGGTTAAGGTGGAAAGGAGATACCACCTTAGGGAGAAAATCCTGCGTCGGACGGAGAACCACCTTGTCTTGGTGAAAAACCAAAAAGGGTGACTCCGAAGAGAGCGCAGCCAAATCAGAGACTCTCCTGAGAGAAGTTATGGCCACCAGAAAAACCACTTTCTGGGAAAGTCGAAACAAGGGAACCTCCCTAAGAGGCTCAAAGGGGGGTTTCTGTAAGGCCGTGAGGACCAGATTAAGGTCCCAGGGATCCAAGGGCCTCCGATAAGGAGGAATGATGTGAGATGCGCCCTGCATGAAGGTGCGCACCTGAGCCAGCCGCGATACGCCGCTGGAACAACACTGAAAGAGCCGAGACCTGTCCCTTGAGGGAATTGAGGGATAGTCCTAGCTGCAGACCGGACTGTAGAAAAGACAGGATGGTCGGCAAGGAAAAAGGCCAAGGAGCATGGCCGGACGAACGACACCAGGACAGGAAAATTCTCCAAGTCCTGTGGTAAATCCTGGCCGAGGAAGACTTCCGAGCCTGAGTCATAGTGGAGATGACCTCGGAAGGAATGCCTGAAGCAGTCAGGATCCAGGACTCAAGAGCCACGCCGTCAACCTGAGGGCCGCAGAATTCTGGCGGAAAAACGGACCTTGTGAGAGATGGTCTGGGCGGTCCGGGAGATGCCACGGCACTTCCACGGACAGACGGAACAGGTCTGGGTACCAAGCTCGTCTGGGCCAGTCTGGAGCAATGATTATGACCCGACGGCCCTGATTCTGATCTTGCGCAGGACTCTGGGCAAGAGAGCTAGGGGAGGAAACACATAGGCTAGACGGAACTGGGACCAATCCTGAACCAGCGCGTCCGCTGCCAAGGCCTGAGGATTGTGGGAGCGAGCCACGTAAACCGGGACCTTGTTGTTGTGCCGGGATGCCATGAGATCCACTTCCGGAGTGCCCCACTTGCGGCAGATTGACCGAAACACCGCCGGATGCAGGGCACACTCACCGCTGTCCACGGTTTGACGGCTGAGATAATCTGCCTCCCAGTTTTCTACGCCTGGGATGTGGACTGCGGATATGGTGGACTTGGAGTCCTCCGTCGACTGAAGGATGCGTTGTACCTCCAACATTGCCAGGCGGCTGCGAGTCCCGCCCTGGTGATTGATGTAGGCAACCGCTGTCGCGTTGTCTGACTGGACTCGAATGTTCTTGCCCGCCAACAGGTGGTGAAAGGCTTCGAGAGCTAGGAGCACAGCTCTGATTTCCAGAACATTGATCGAGAGGGCTGATTCGGACGGAGTCCAAGTGCCCTGTGCTCGGTGGTGGAGAAACACTGCTCCCCAGCCGGACAGACTGGCGTCCGTGGTGAGAATTACCCAAGACGGGATCAGAAAAGAGCGTTCCTGGGATAGAGAGAGGGGCCGAAGCCACCACTGAAGCGAGCTCTTGGTCTGTGGCGACAGAGTCACTAGCCTGTGCAAGGAAGAGGTCCGCTTGTCCCAACAGCGGAGAATGTCCAGCTGCAGAGGACGCAGATGTAACTGGGCAAAGGGAACCGCTTCCATTGACGCCACCATCTGACCCAGTACCTGCATGAGGTGCCTGATGGAATGACGGTGGGCCCGCAACAGAGAGCGCACCGCCCAATGAAGGGACTGCTGTTTGACTAAGGGCAGCTTGACAAGTGCCGGCAGAGTCTCGAATTGCATCCCTAGGTACGTGAGTTTCTGGGTCGGGGTCAGAGTGGACTTTGGCAGATTGACAAGCCGCCCGAATTGGACAAGCGTGGCAAGAGTGAGCGAGACACTCCGCTGACAGTCTGCACTGGATGAAGCCTTGACTAGAAGGTCGTCCAGGTAAGGAATCACTGCCAACCCCTGGAGGTGCAGAACCGCAACCACTGCTGCCATGACCTTGGTGAATACTCGAGGTGCCGTGGCTAGCCCGAAGGGGAGAGCCACGAATTGGAAGTGTTCCTCCCCGATTACAAAACGGAGACAACGCTGGTGTGAAACTGCAATTGGCACATGCAAATAGGCATCTTTGATGTCGATGGATGCAAGAAAATCTCCCTGGGTCATTGAGGCAATGACTGATCGCAGAGATTCCATGCGAAAGTGCCGCACCTGAACATGCTTGTTGAGAAGCTTGAGATCCAGGATGGGCCGGAAGGAACCGTTCTTTTTGGGGACTAGGAAGAGGTTTGAGTAGAAACCTCTGAACCGTTCCCGAGCGGGAACCGGTACAATCACTCTGTTGGCCTGCAAGGATGCCACGGCCTGTGAGAAGGCGGCGGCCTTGGAGCAGGGGGGAGTGGACAGAAAAAATCTGTTTGGCGGGCTGGAAGAAAATTCTATCCTGTAGCCGTGCGAGATGATATCCCGCACCCACTGGTCGGAGACGTGTTGAAACCACACGTCGCCAAAGTGGGAGAGCCTGCCACCGACTAAGGACGTTGCTGGCGCGGCCCGATAGTCAAGAGGAGGCTGCCTTGGTGGCAGCGGCTCCTCCGTTCTTCGGAGGACGAGGCTTCGTGCGCCAGTTGGGTTTTCAATCCTTAGCTGAGTTAGTGGACGAGGCTGAGGGCTTAGAGGAGGACCAGTTAGAGGAACAAAAGGACCGAAATCTCGACTGGTTCCTGCCCTGGACAGGTTTCCTGGTTTTAGTTTGTGGCAAGGAAGTACTCTTCCCGCCAGTAGCTTTCTTAATGATTTCATCCAGTTGTTCACCGAACAGCCGGGTCCCAGAAAAAGGGAGCCCAGCTAGAAACTTCTTGGAAGCAGCGTCTGCTTTCCACTCACGAAGCCACAAGATCCTGCGGATCGCGAGGGAATTAGCGGAGGCTACCGCTGTGCGGTGAGACGCCTCCAAAATGGCAGACATAGCATAGGATGAAAAAGCCGAAGCTTGGGAAGTTAAGGCAACCATTTCGGGCATAGAGTCCCTAGTGAGGGAGTGCATCTCCGCCAGAGAAGCAGAGATGGCCTGAAGAGCCCACACTGCTGCAAAGGACGGGGAGAAAGAGGCCCCTGCCGCTTCATATACAGATTTGGCCAGAAGGTTAACCTGGCGGTCAGTGGAGTCCTTAAGAGAGGTGCCATCCGCCACAGACACAACTGTCCGGGCTGAGATTCTAGACACCGGAGGATCTACCTTTGGTGACTGAGCCCACTCCTTGACCACCTCAGGTGGAAAAGGAAAACGGTCATCAGAGGTACGCTTAGGAAAGCGTTTGTCAGGGCAGGCCCTGGGTTTGGTCACAGTGGCCTGAAAACTGGAGTGGTTAAAAAACGTACTCCTTGCTCTCTTAGGTGAGGTAAACTGGTGTTTTTCTACCAAAGAAGCTTGTTCGTCTGACACTGGTGGATTAAGGTCCAGTACGGAGTTAATGGACGCAATCAAGTCACTAACATCCGCATCACTTTCAGATAGATCAATGGGGTACATAGACGTAGCGTCTGAGCCCACAGTAAAGGCATCCTCCTCGCCTTGCGATTCAGCACGTGAATCAGAGCCGTGGGACGAGGAAGGAGAAGAGTCCCTGCGTCTCCGTTTAGGAGGACGGGGTCTGGGATCAGATGAAACATACTCTGTGAGCTCTGCAGAGCGAGTCGGAGCAGCAGAGGCACCCTGAGAAGGGGGCTGATGCATGGTTAGCAGAGTCCGTGACAGCTGTCCCATGGAGTCGGCAAAGGACTGGGAGATAGCTTTAGAAAACGATGCTACCCAAGCCGGGGGTTCAGCCACCGGGGCTGGAGCAGCCGAAGGGACCACTGGGGAGACTCCAGGCTGAGGCACCACCACGGTAGAGCAGGCATCACAGTGTGGATATGTGCTCGGTTCGGGCAGTATGAGCTTACATGCAGTGCATATAGAGTAAAGCTTTGCAGCCTTGCTCCTAGTGACAGACATGCTGCTGAGGTGGAGGCTCTGTAGTAAAGAATTCACTCCTTCAGAAAGACTCCCAGAGAGTGTATAAAAGTCCACAACCAGAGGTTGTGGCTTACCAGGCCGTTTTTGTGTGCCCTCCGGATTCCCAGCTTGGACCCCCAGACAGCTTGCAGAGCTGCAGCAGCCAGCGCCGATCAGTGTGAAAACGCTGAGAAAATGGCGCTGGAGTGAGGAGGGGGGGCGGGGGTTAATCCAAGAGCGGGAACCGGAGGGCTAAGGAGAAATACAGGGGAGGGAAACATCTCCCCAGAGAGGAGTGTCCTCCCCTCTGCTGAACGGCCGGTGGGCGGCGCCGCACTGTCCCCCTGCATAACTGACATGCAGGGGAAGAGAAACGAAAGTAGGCCGCGGCCGAAGCCAGGGCCTAAATTTATCCATGCGGCCGACGAGCAGGCACCCTCGGCGCGGTTCTCAGGAAAAAACCAGAGAACCGGCCGGAAATCACAGCAAAGGAACCCCTGGTGCCGCCATGCTCAAATAACACACTCTCCCCACACAAGGGACCCCTGAATAACGTCTCATATACTTAGCTTTTTGAGACGCAGGGCCATGTCCCTGAGGGATGAGCGCTCCGTCCAGCAGGGGCCTGAAAGGGCTGCGGATGGAGACCGGTCTCCTGCAGAGCAGTGAGAACCGTGAAGGCTCCCACTTCAAGCCAGAGCCAAAGGGGATGGTGAAGGAGCGCGGCATGGAAGGCTCCCGCCTTGAGATCAACCTTAACAGCACCGCCGACACAAAGGGGTGAGAAGGGACATGCCGGGAGTCCAGGATGGACCCGCTTTTCTTCCAATTCTTTAATTAAAAATCAAAAGAGGATGCATGTGTGTGTGACCTCCTGAACACAAAGCATTGAACTGGTTGGATTCTGTCATCCAGGGGGTGTATATGCTCGGAGGGAGGAGCTACACTTTTTAGTGTAGTACTTTGTGTGTCCTCCGGAGGCAGAAGCTATACACCCATGGTCTGGGTCTCCCATAAGGAACGATGAAGAAATAAAGAAAATAAGAATAAAGCATGCGCGTTATAACAATAACAGCCCACAGCCACTCAGGATTGTCACATCCATTAGATGTGACAATCCTGGCACTTTACCCGATTCTTCCCGATTCCCCTGGTGCGGTGGCAATCAGGCTAATAAGGGGTTAATAACAGCTCACATCTGCCACTAAGCCCTAGATTAGCAATGGCAGGGTCTATGAAAACCCTACCCCCATTACTAATCTGTAAGTGAAAAGAAATAAACACAAACACAAAATAAGATAAAAACAACACCCTCTTTCACTCCTTTATTAACCCCAAAAACACCCAGGTCTGATGTAATCCACACGAGGTCCCATAACGATTCCAGCTCTGCTACATCTGAAGTGACAGCGCATAGAATATGACCACCCGCTGTGATCTTAAGGCAGAGAATGAGTCGCAGCGATGTGTGGTGACGTAACGTAGGTTATTTGCGGTCACAGCTGGAGGTGCCCATTGTCATCCACCTATGATCGCAGGTAACCTGACCTCAAGTGACCTCATTGAACTGAGTGACCACTACTGGGTTGGGTTTGTTATTCGGTATGAATACACAAATGTAGAAATGATTGGATTTGAACAATCCGAACCCGAATATTTTAGCATTCGCCCATATCTAGTCATCACTAATGATAATTTTAAGGATGTCTAAAACTGATCAACTGGGAAAAGGTTGTTGCATTACTCGTAAATCAAATGCCATGTCCTTCAATTTGTCCAATTATTAATACCAGGTTTTGGTTAAAATGAGGCTACCATTTCAAGGTTCATTTTTCATCAAGGAGAAACTAAGCTGAAAATCTATCTTTTGAACCATGTGCATTGAATATTTTTTTGGTATGGTATCAGAGGACTCAGGAAGGAAAAATGTATGTAACAAAATTAAAACATTGTCGTCCATTTGGCTTATCCCTAATCTATTAATTTTACATCTAGGTGGTAAGATAGATGACATCTTTATTATCTTGAGAAGTACCGGTCCTGAACTGCAGAGCTTCATGACTTGGTTGAACAATAACCCATATAACATCAAACTAACCTATAAGGCAGATCGGGAGGCAATTGATTTTCTGGACTATAATATAAAAATGGGGTACCAGACAGAAAAGGGTACTCCACGGGTACAATTATTATCAACAAGTAAGAGGGAAGAATCTTTTCTCTTTCGTTTCATTGGGGGACACAGGACCGTGGGTTATGCTGCTGCTGTCACTAGGAGGCTGACACTAAGTAGACAAAAAAAGTTAGCTCCTCCCTAGCAGTATACACCCTGAGCCGGAGGCGGACTCAAATCAGTTTTTGCTTAGTGTCGTAGGAGGCTGATGTGGGCCATCTCGGCCCCCCTCAGCTACATTTTTCTTGCGTATTTGTCATTTTTTTCGGCGACGCTCATCGCTCTCATTCTCCTTTTTCTCTGTTTCTGCAGGTGTCGCCTATGTTCACCCTCATTCCCTCCAGCCCTGTGGGTACTACTCCCCAGGGTCGCAGAGGTTTGAGGTGTCGGGCCCTCTCCCCCGTCCATTCCCGTGGTACCACTCCCGGGAGTGCATGTGGGGCAGATCCTACATGGGCACCCCTGATCCACCGTGCGGTATTACTCCAAAGGGCGCACAGGGACAAGCTAAAGAGGTTGGACCCCCGCAGCGTTTTCACCTTTTCGGATGGGGCCCACATCGCTGCCTACAGTCGCAGAAGAGCTTCTTCCCTCCATCAGGCGTCCACCTCTCTGCCTCTCTAGACGCCTCTCCCCGCGTCCCTGAAGCCCACAGCCTTACCTTCAGGTGTGCGCTGCACACAGGCAAGTGCAGAGCCCACTGCCTGCACACCGGACCATCCCTGGAGCGGCACCGCAGATGTCAGGTAGGACAGTCTCTCCCCTACCTTCTCCCCCTCGGGCGGCTGAAAATTTAAGCCCCGGTCTCGGCCTAGTCTCCCTGCGTCCCAGCCACGCCCCCCGCTGCAACGGTATTGGCTTGCCGGCCGTTCCGCCCCCGACTCCGCCCACCGCTCAGCCTCCAGGCATCACAGTGTGGGCGGTGGATGCCCTGTTTCCCGCCCTCATACGGCCCCTCCCCCAGCCAACTCCAGCTTCTCTTCACCATCTTGTTCTGCCTCCCAGTCTGCCTGTGTAGCCCAGCTTATCTATTAGCAGAGTTGCTTCTAGGTACTTTTGCAATGGCCTCATTTTG
>NW_027444096.1:0-29368 GCF_048569485.1 Anomaloglossus baeobatrachus | reverse complement strand
GGATTCCCAGCCAGTCTCCCATGCCGGTACTTGCCCGGCCTCAAACTGCGTAGCGGCTGCGATCTGACGAGGGCAGGCACATTCAGTTTAGAGTGGCCGTTGACGGGTAGCTATTGCACCTGTTGGCCTTTTCGAGAGCAAGGCTGAAGTAAAAGCTTTTTGTTTTTTTTTGCTTTTTTTTATTGTGGGTAGGGCCACTCTAACTCCCCCCCCTCTCTCCAAAAAAAGAAATTGTCAAAAATGTCAATCGGAACCAGGGATTCCCAGCCAGTCTCCCATGCCGGTACTTGCCCGGCCTCAAACTGCGTAGCGGCTGCGATCTGACGAGGGCAGGCACATTCAGTTTAGAGTGGCCGTTGACGGGTAGCTATTGCACCTGTTGGCCTTTTCGAGAGCAAGGCTGAAGTAAAAGCTTTTTGTTTTTTTTTGCTTTTTTTTATTGTGGGTAGGGCCACTCTAACTCCCCCCCCTCTCTCCAAAAAAGAAATTGTCAAAAATGTCAACGGAACCAGGGATTCCCAGCCAGTCTCCCATGCCGGTACTTGCCCGGCCTCAAACTGCGTAGCGGCTGCGATCTGACGAGGGCAGGCACATTCAGTTTAGAGTGGCCGTTGACGGGTAGCTATTGCACCTGTTGGCCTTTTCGAGAGCAAGGCTGAAGTAAAAGCTTTTTGTTTTTTTTTGCTTTTTTTTATTGTGGGTAGGGCCACTCTAACTCCCCCCCCTCTCTCCAAAAAAAGAAATTGTCAAAAATGTCAACGGAACCAGGGATTCCCAGCCAGTCTCCCATGCCGGTACTTGCCCGGCCTCAAACTGCGTAGCGGCTGCGATCTGACGAGGGCAGGCACATTCAGTTTAGAGTGGCCATTGACGGGTAGCTATTGCACCTGTTGGCCTTTTCGAGATCAAGGCTGAAGTAAAAGCTTTTTGTTTTTTTTGCTTTTTTTTATTGTGGGTAGGGCCACTCTAACTCCCCCCCCTCTCTCCAAAAAAAGTAATTGTCAAAAATGTCAATGAAACCAGGGATTCCCAGCCAGTCTCCCATGCCGGTACTTGCCCGGCCTCAAACTGCGTAGCGGCTGCGATCTGACGAGGGCAGGCACATTCAGTTTAGAGTGGCCGTTGACGGGTAGCTATTGCACCTGTTGCCTTTTCGAGAGCAAGGCTGAAGTAAAAGCTTTTTGTTTTTTTTTGCTTTTTTTTTTATTGTGGGTAGGGCCACTCTAACTCCCCCCCCTCTCTCCAAAAAAAGAAATTGTCAAAAATGTCAACGGAACAAGGGATTCCAGCCAGTCTCCCATGCCGGTACTTGCCCGGCCTCAAACTGCGTAGCGGCTGCGATCTGACGAGGGCAGGTACATTCAGTTTAGAGTGGCCGTTGACGGGTAGCTATTTCACCTGTTGGCCTTTTCGAGAGCAAGGCTGAAGTAAAAGCTTTTTGGTTTTTTTTGCTTTTTTTTATTGTGGGTAGGGCCACTCTAACTCCCCCCCCTCTCTCCAAAAAAAGAAATTGTCAAAAATGTCAACGGAACCAGGGATTCCCAGCCAGTCTCCCATGCGGTACTTGCCCGGCCTCAAACTGCGTAGCGGCTGCGATCTGACGAGGGCAGGCACATTCAGTTTAGAGTGGCCGTTGACGGGTAGCTATTGCACCTGTTGGCCTTTTCGAGAGCAAGGCTGAAGTAAAAGCTTTTTGTTTTTTTTTGCTTTTTTTTATTGTGGGTAGGGCCACTCTAACTCCCCCCCCCTCTCTCCAAAAAAGAAATTGTCAAAAATGTCAACGGAACCAGGGATTCCCAGCCAGTCTCCATGCCGGTACTTGCCTGGCCTCAAACTGCGTAGCGGCTGCGATCTGACGAGGGCAGGCACATTCAGTTTAGAGTGGCCGTTGACGGGTAGCTATTGCACCTGTTGGCCTTTTCGAGAGCAAAGCTGAAGTAAAAGCTTTTTGTTTTTTTTTGCTTTTTTTTATTGTGGGTAGGGCCACTCTAACTCCCCCCCCTCTCTCCAAAAAAAGAAATTGTCAAAAATGTCAACGGACCAGGGATTCTCAGCCAGTCTCCCATGCCGGTACTTGCCCGGCCTCAAACTGCGTAGCAGCTGCGATCTGACGAGGGCAGGCACATTCAGTTTAGAGTGGCCGTTGACGGGTAGCTATTGCACCTGTTGGCCTTTTTGAGAGCAAGGCTGAAGTAAAAGCTTTTTGTTTTTTTTTGCTTTTTTTTATTGTGGGGTAGGGCCACTCTAACTCCCCCCCCCTCTCTCCAAAAAAGAAATTGTCAAAAATGTCAACGGAACCAGGGATTCCCAGCCAGTCTCCCATGCCGGTTCTTGCCCGGCCTCAAACTGCGTAGCGGCTGCGATCTGACGAGGGCAGGCACATTCAGTTTAGAGTGGCCATTGACGGGTAGCTATTGCACCTGTTGGCCTTTTCGAGAGCAAGGCTGAAGTAAAAGCTTTTGTTTTTTTTTGCTTTTTTTATTGTGGGTTAGGGCCACTCTAACTCCCCCCCCTCTCTCCAAAAAAAGAATTGTCAAAAATGTCAACGGAACCAGGGATTCCCAGCCAGTCTCCCATGCCGGTACTTGCCCGCCTCAAACTGCGTAGCGGCTGCGATCTGACGAGGGGCAGGCACATTCAGTTTAGAGTGGCCGTTGACGGGTAGCTATTGCACCTGTTGGCCTTTTCGAGAGCAAGGCTGAAGTAAAAGCTTTTGGTTTTTTTTGCTTTTTTTATTGTGGGTAGGGCCACTCTAACTCCCCCCCCCTCTCTCCAAAAAAAGAAATTGTCAAAAATGTCAACGGAACCAGGGATTCCCAGCCAGTCTCCCATGCCGGTACTTGCCCGGCCTCAAACTGCGTAGCGGCTGCGATCTGAAGAGGGCAGGCACATTCAGTT
Organism: Anomaloglossus baeobatrachus; assembly: GCF_048569485.1. Lineage (NCBI taxonomy): Eukaryota > Metazoa > Chordata > Amphibia > Anura > Aromobatidae > Anomaloglossus > Anomaloglossus baeobatrachus. Next base: position 26,470 of record NW_027444096.1, on the reverse strand, counting down.
TAGAGTGGCCGTTGACGGGTAGCTATTGCACCTGTTGGCCTTTTCGAGAGCAAGGCTGAAGTAAAAGCTTTTTTTTTTTTTGCTTTTTTTTATTGTGGGTAGGGCCACTCTAACTCCCCCCCCTCTCTCCAAAAAAGAAATTTCAAAATGTCAACGGAACCAGGGATTCCCAGCCAGTCTCCCGTGCCGGTACTTGCCCGGCCTCAAACTGCGTAGCGGCTGCGATCTGACGAGGGCAGGCACATTCAGTTTAGAGTGGCCGTTGACGGGTAGCTATTGCACCTGTTGTCCTTTTCGAGAGCAAGCTGAAGTAAAAGCTTTTTGTTTTTTTTTGCTTTTTTTTATTGTGGGTAGGGCCACTCTAACTCCCCCCCCTCTCTCCAAAAAAAGAAATTGTCAAAAATGTCAACGGAACCAGGGATTCCCAGCCAGTCTCCCATGCCGGTACTTGCCCCGGCCTCAAACTGCGTAGCGGCTGCGATCTGACGAGGGCAGGCACATTCAGTTTAGAGTGGCCGTTGACGGGTAGCTATTGCACCTGTTGGCCTTTTTCGAGAGCAAGGCTGAAGTAAAAGCTTTTTGTTTTTTTTGCTTTTTTTTATTGTGGGTAGGGCCACTCTAACTCCCCCCCCTCTCTCCAAAAAAAGAAATTGTCAAAAATGTCAACGGAACCAGGATTCCCAGCCAGTCTCCCATGCCGGTACTTGCCCGGCCTCAAACTGCGTAGCGGCTGCGATCTGACGAGGGCAGGCACATTCAGTTTAGAGTGACCGTTGACGGGTAGCTATTGCACCTGTTGGCCTTTTCGAGAGCAAGGCTGAAGTAAAAGCTTTTTGTTTTTTTTTGCTTTTTTTTATTGTGGGTAGGGCCACTCTAACTCCCCCCCCTCTCTCCAAAAAAAGAAATTGTCAAAAATGTCAACGGAACCAGGGATTCCCAGCCAGTCTCCCATGCCGGTACTTGCCCGGCCTCAAACTGCGTAGCGGCTGCGATGTGACGAGGGCAGGCACATTCAGTTTAGAGTGGCCGTTGACGGGTAGCTATTGCACCTGTTGGCCTTTTCGAGAGCAAGGCTGAAGTAAAAGCTTTTTTTTTTTTTTTTGCTTTTTTTTATTGTGGGTAGGGCCACTCTAACTCCCCCCCCTCTCTCCAAAAAAAGAAATTGTCAAAAATGTCAACGGAACCAGGGATTCCCAGCCAGTCTCCCGTGCCGGTACTTGCCCGGCCTCAAACTGCGTAGCGGCTGCGATCTGACGAGGGCAGGCACATTCAGTTTAGAGTGGCCGTTGACGGGTAGCTATTGCACCTGTTGTCCTTTTCGAGAGCAAGGCTGAAGTAAAAGCTTTTTGTTTTTTTTTGCTTTTTTTTATTGTGGGTAGGGCCACTCTAACTCCCCCCCTCTCTCCAAAAAAAGAAATTGTCAAAAATGTCAACGGAACCAGGGATTCCCAGCCAGTCTCCCATGCCGGTACTTGCCCCGCCTCAAACTGCGTAGCGGCTGCGATCTGACGAGGGCAGGCACATTCAGTTTAGAGTGGCCGTTGACGGGTAGCTATTGCACCTGTTGGCCTTTTCGAGAGCAAGGCTGAAGTAAAAGCTTTTTGGTTTTTTTTGCTTTTTTTATTGTGGGTAGGGCCACTCTAACTCCCCCCCCTCTCTCCAAAAAAAGAAATTGTCAAAAATGTCAACGGAACCAGGGATTCCCAGCCAGTCTCCCATGCCGGTACTTGCCCGGCCTCAAACTGCGTAGCGGCTGCGATCTGACGAGGGAAGGCACATTCAGTTTAGAGTGGCCGTTGACGGGTAGCTATTGCACCTGTTGGCCTTTTCGAGAGCAAGGCTGAAGTAAAAGCTTTTTGTTTTTTTTTGCTTTTTTTTATTGTGGGTAGGGCCACTCTAACTCCCCCCCCCTCTCTCCAAAAAAAGAAATTGTCAAACATGTCAACGGAACCAGGGATTCCCAGCCAGTCTCCCATGCCGGTACTTGCCCGGACTCAAACTGCGTAGCGGCTGCGATCTGACGAGGGCAGGCACATTCAGTTTAGAGTGGCCGTTGACAGGTAGCTATTGCACCTGTTGGCCTTTTCGAGAGCAAGGCTGAAGTAAAAGCTTTTTGGTTTTTTTTGCTTTTTTTTATTGTGGGTAGGGCCACTCTAACTCCCCCCGATCTCTCCAAAAAAAGAAATTGTCAAAAATGTCAACGGAACCAGGGATTCCCAGCCAGTCTCCCATGCCGGTACTTGCCCGGCCTCAAACTGCGTAGCGGCTGCGATCTGACGAGGGCAGGCACATTCAGTTTAGAGTGGCCATTGACGGGTAGTTATTGCACCTGTTGGCCTTTTCGAGAGCAAGGCTGAAGTAAAAGCTTTTTGGTTTTTTTTTGCTTTTTTTATTGTGGGTAGGGCCACTCTAACTCCCCCCCCCTCTCTCCAAAAAAAGAAATTGTCAAAAATGTCAACGGAACCAGGGATTCCCAGCCAGTCTCCCATGCCGGTACTTGCCCGGCCTCAAACTGCGTAGCGGCTGCGATCTGACGAGGGCAGGCACATTCAGTTTAGAGTGGCCGTTGACGGGTAGCTATTGCACCTGTTGGCCTTTTCGAGAGCAAGGCTGAAGTAAAAGCTTTTTGTTTTTTTTTGCTTTTTTTTATTGTGGGTAGGGCCACTCTAACTCCCCCCCCTCTCTCCAAAAAAAGAAATTGTCAAAAATGTCAACGGAACCAGGGATTCCCAGCCAGTCTCCCATGCCGGTACATGCCCGGCCTCAAACTGCGTAGCGGCTGCGATCTGACGAGGGCAGGCACATTCAGTTTAGAGTGGCCGTTGACGGGTAGCTATTGCACCTGTTGGCCTTTTCGAGAGCAAGGCTGAAGTAAAAGCTTTTTGTTTTTTTTTTGCTTTTTTTTATTGTGGGTAGGGCCACTCTAACTCCCCCACCTCTCTCCAAAAAAAGAAATTGTCAAAAATGTCAACGGAACCAGGGATTCCCAGCCAGTCTCCCATGCCGGTACTTGCCCGGCCTCAAACTGCGTAGCGGCTGCGATCTGACGAGGGCAGGCACATTCAGTTTAGAGTGGCCGTTGACGGGTAGCTATTGCACCTGTTGGCCTTTTCGAGAGCAAGGCTGAAGTAAAAGCTTTTTGGTTTTTTTTGCTTTTTTTTATTGTGGGTAGGGCCACTCTAACTCCCCCCCCCTCTCTCCAAAAAAAGAAATTGTCAAAAATGTCAACGGAACCAGGGATTCCCAGCCAGTCTCCCATGCCGGTACTTGCCCGGCCTCAAACTGCGTAGCGGCTGCGATCTGACGAGGGCAGGCACATTCAGTTTAGAGCGGCCGTTGATGGGTAGCTATTGCACCTGTTGGCCTTTTCGAGAGCAAGGCTGAAGTAAAAGCTTTTTGTTTTTTTTTGCTTTTTTTTATTGTGGGTAGGGCCACTCTAACTCCCCCCCTCTCTCCAAAAAAAGAAATTGTCAAAAATGTCAACGGAACCAGGGATTCCCAGCCAGTCTCCCATGCCGGTACTTGCCCAGCCTCAAACTGCGTAGCGGCTGCGATCTGACGAGGGCAGGCACATTCAGTTTAGAGTGGCCGTTGACGGGTAGCTATTGCACCTGTTGGCCTTTTCGAGAGCAAGGCTGAAGTAAAAGCTTTTTGGTTTTTTTTGCTTTTTTTTATTGTGGGTAGGGCCACTCTAACTCCCCCCCCTCTCTCCAAAAAAAGAAATTGTCAAAAATGTCAACGGAACCAGGGATTCCCAGCCAGTCTCCCATGCCGATACTTGCCCGGCCTCAAACTGCGTAGCGGCTGCGATCTGACGAGGGCAGGCACATTCAGTTTAGAGTGGCCGTTGACGGGTAGCTATTGCACCTGTTGGCCTTTTCGAGAGCAAGGCTGAAGTAAAAGCTTTTTGTTTTTTTTTGCTTTTTTTTATTGTGGGTAGGGCCACTCTAACTCCCCCCCCTCTCTCCAAAAAAAGAAATTGTCAAAAATGTCAACGGAACCAGGGATTTCCAGCCAGTCTCCCATGCCGGTACTTGCCCGGCCTCAAGCTGCGTAGCGGCTGCGATCTGACGAGGGCAGGCACATTCAGTTTAGAGTGGCCGTTGACGGGTAGCTATTGCACCTGTTGGCCTTTTCGAGAGCAAGGCTGAAGTAAAAGCTTTTTGTTTTTTTTTTGCTTTTTTTATTGTGGGTAGGGCCACTCTAACTCCCCCCCCTCTCTCCAAAAAAAGAAATTGTCAAAAATGTCAACGGAACCAGGGATTCCCAGCCAGTCTCCCATGCCGGTACTTGCCCGGCCTCAAACTGCGTAGCGGCTGCGATCTGACGAGGGCAGGCACATTCAGTTTAGAGTGGCCGTTGACGGGTAGCTATTGAACCTGTTGGCCTTTTCGAGAGCAAGGCTGAAGTAAAAGCTTTTTGTTTTTTTTTGCTTTTTTTTATTGTGGGTAGGGCCACTCTAACTCCCCCCCCTCTCTCCAAAAAAAGAAATTGTCAAAAATGTCAACGGAACCAGGGATTCCCAGCCAGTCTCCCATGCCGGTACTTGCCCGGCCTCAAACTGCGTAGCGGCTGCGATCTGACAAGGGCAGGAACATTCAGTTTAGAGTGGCCGTTGACGGGTAGCTATTGCACCTGTTGGCCTTTTCGAGAGCAAGGCTGAAGTAAAAGCTTTTTGTTTTTTTTTGCTTTTTTTTATTGTGGGTAGGGCCACTCTAACTCCCCCCCCTCTCTCCAAAAAAAGAAATTGTCAAAAATGTCAACGGAACCAGGGATTCCCAGCCAGTCTCCCATGCCGGTACTTGCCCGGCCTCAAACTGCGTAGCGGCTGCGATCTGACGAGGGTAGGCACATTCAGTTTAGAGTGGCCGTTGACGGGTAGCTATTGCACCTTTTGGCCTTTTCGAGAGCAAGGCTGAAGTAAAAGCTTTTTGTTTTTTTTTGCTTTTTTTTATTGTGGGTAGGGCCACTCTAACTCCCCCCCCCTCTCTCCAAAAAAAGAAATTGTCAAAAATGTCAATGGAACCAGGGATTCCCAGCCAGTCTCCCATGCCGGTACTTGCCCGGCCTCAAACTGCGTAGCGGCTGCGATCTGACGAGGGCAGGCACATTCAGTTTAGAGTGGCCGTTGACGGGTAGCTATTGCACCTGTTGGCCTTTTCGAGAGCAAGGCTGAAGTAAAAGCTTTTTGTTTTTTTTTGCTTTTTTTTATTGTGGGTAGGGCCACTCTAACTCCCCCCCCTCTCTCCAAAAAAAGAAATTGTCAAAAATGTCAACGGAACCAGGGATTCCCAGCCAGTCTCCCATGCCGGTACTTGCCCGGCCTCAAACTGCGTAGCGGCTGCGATCTGACGAGGGCAGGCACATTCAGTTTAGAGTGGCCGTTGACGGGTAGCTATTGCACCTTTTGGCCTTTTCGAGAGCAAGGCTGAAGTAAAAGCTTTTTGTTTTTTTTTGCTTTTTTTATTGTGGGTAGGGCCACTCTAACTCCCCCCCCTCTCTCCAAAAAAAGAAATTGTCAAAAATGTCAACGGAACCAGGGATTCCCAGCCAGTCTCCCATGCCGGTACTTGCTTGGCCTCAAACTGCGTAGCGGCTGCGATCTGACGAGGGTAGGCACATTCAGTTTAGAGTGGCCGTTGACGGGTAGCTATTGCACCTGTTGGCCTTTTCGAGAGCAAGGCTGAAGTAAAAGCTTTTTGTTTTTTTTTGCTTTTTTTATTGTGGGTAGGGCCACTCTAACTCCCCCCCCTCTCTCCAAAAAAAGAAATTGTCAAAAATGTCAACGGAACCAGGGATTCCCAGCCAGTCTCCCATGCCGGTACTTGCCCGGCCTCCAACTGCGTAGCGGCTGCGATCTGACGAGGGCAGGAACATTCAGTTTAGAGTGGCCGTTGACGGGTAGCTATTGCACCTGTTGGCCTTTTCGAGAGCAAGGCTGAAGTAAAAGCTTTTTGTTTTTTTTTGCTTTTTTTTATTGTGGGTAGGGCCACTCTAACTCCCCCCCCTCTCTCCAAAAAAAGAAATTGTCAAAAATGTCAACGGAACCAGGGATTCCCAGCCAGTCTCCCATGCCGGTACTTGCGCGGCCTCAAACTGCGTAGCGGCTGCGATCTGACGAGGGCAGGCACATTCAGTTTAGAGTGGCCGTTGACGGGTAGCTATTGCACCTGTTGGCCTTTTCGAGAGCAAGGCTGAAGTAAAAGCTTTTTGTTTTTTTTTGCTTTTTTTTATTGTGGGTAGGGCCACTCTAACTCCCCCCCCTCTCTCCAAAAAAAGAAATTGTCAAAAATGTCAACGGAACCAGGGACTCCCAGCCAGTCTCCCATGCCGGTACTTGCCCAGCCTCAAACTGCGTAGCGGCTGCGATCTGACGAGGGCAGGCACATTCAGTTTAGAGTGGCCGTTGACGGGTAGCTATTGCACCTGTTGGCCTTTTCGAGAGCAAGGCTGAAGTAAAAGCTTTTTGTTTTTTTTGCTTTTTTTATTGTGGGTAGGGCCACTCTAACTCCCCCCCCTCTCTACAAAAAAAGAAATTGTCAAAAATGTCAACGGAACCAGGGATTCCCAGCCAGTCTCCCATGCCAGTACTTGCCCGGCCTCAAACTGCGTAGCGGCTGCGATCTGACGAGGGCAGGCACATTCAGTTTAGAGTGGCCGTTGACGGGTAGCTATTGCACCTGTTGGCCTTTTCGAGAGCAAGGCTGAAGTAAAAGCTTTTTGTTTTTTTTTGCTTTTTTTTATTGTGGGTAGGGCCACTCTAACTCCCCCCCCTCTCTCCAAAAAAAGAAATTGTCAAAAATGTCAACGGAACCAGGGATTCCCAGCCAGTCTCCCATGCCGGTACTTGCCCGGCCTCAAACTGCGTAGCGGCTGCGATCTGACGAGGGCAGGCACATTCAGTTTAGAGTGGCCGTTGACGGGTAGCTATTGCACCTGTTGGCCTTTTCGAGAGCAAGGCTGAAGTAAAAGCTTTTTGTTTTTTTTTGCTTTTTTTTATTGTGGGTAGGGCCACTCTAACTCCCCCCCTCTCTCCAAAAAAAGAAATTGTCAAAAATGTCAACGGAACCAGGGATTCCCAGCCAGTCTCCCATGCCGGTACTTGCCCGGCCTCAAACTGCGTAGCGGCTGCGATCTGATGAGGGCAGGCACATTCAGTTTAGAGTGGCCGTTGACGGGTAGCTATTGCACCTGTTGGCCTTTTCGAGAGCAAGGCTGAAGTAAAAGCTTTTTGTTTTTTTTTGCTTTTTTTTATTGTGGGTAGGGCCACTCTAACTCCCCCCCTCTCTCCAAAAAAAGAAATTGTCAAAAATGTCAACGGAACCAGGGATTCCCAGCCAGTCTCCCATGCCGGTACTTGCCCGGCCTCAAACTGCGTAGCGGCTGCGATCTGACGAGGGCAGGCACATTCAGTTTAGAGTGGCCGTTGACAGGTAGCTATTGCACCTGTTGGCCTTTTCGAGAGCAAGGCTGAAGTAAAAGCTTTTTGGTTTTTTTTGCTTTTTTTTATTGTGGGTAGGGCCACTCTAACTCCCCCCCCTCTCTCCAAAAAAAGAAATTGTCAAAAGTGTCAACGGAACCAGGGATTCCCAGCCAGTCTCCCATGTCGGTACTTGCCCGGCCTCAAACTGCGTAGCGGCTGCGATCTGACGAGGGCAGGCACATTCAGTTTAGAGTGGCCGTTGACGGGTAGCTATTGCACCTGTTGGCCTTTTCGAGAGCAAGGCTGAAGTAAAAGCTTTTTGTTTTTTTTTGCTTTTTTTTATTGTGCGTAGGGCCACTCTAACTCCCCCCCCTCTCTCCAAAAAAAGAAATTGTCAAAAATGTCAACGGAACCAGGGATTCCCAGCCAGTCTCCCATGCCGGTACTTGCGCGGCCTCAAACTGCGTAGCGGCTGCGATCTGACGAGGGCAGGCACATTCAGTTTAGAGTGGCCGTTGACGGGTAGCTATTGCACCTGTTGGCCTTTTCGAGAGCAAGGCTGAAGTAAAAGCTTTTTGTTTTTTTTTGCTTTTTTTTATTGTGGGTAGGGCCACTCTAACTCCCCCCCCTCTCTCCAAAAAAAGAAATTGTCAAAAATGTCAACGGAACCAGGGATTCCCAGCCAGTCTCCCATGCCGGTACTTGCCCAGCCTCAAACTGCGTAGCGGCTGCGATCTGACGAGGGCAGGCACATTCAGTTTAGAGTGGCCGTTGACGGGTAGCTATTGCACCTGTTGGCCTTTTCGAGAGCAAGGCTGAAGTAAAAGCTTTTTGTTTTTTTTTGCTTTTTTTATTGTGGGTAGGGCCACTCTAACTCCCCCCCCTCTCTTCAAAAAAAGAAATTGTCAAAAATGTCAACGGAACCAGGGATTCCCAGCCAGTCTCCCATGCCGGTACTTGCCCGGCCTCAAACTGCGTAGCGGCTGCGGTCTGACGAGGGAAGGCACATTCAGTTTAGAGTGGCCGTTGACGGGTAGCTATTGCACCTGTTGGCCTTTTCGAGAGCAAGGCTGAAGTAAAAGCTTTTTGTTTTTTTTTGCTTTTTTTTATTGTGGGTAGGGCCACTCTAACTCGCCCCCCTCTCTCCAAAAAAAGAAATTGTCAAAAATGTCAACGGAACCAGGGATTCCCAGCCAGTCTCCCATGCCGGTACTTGCCCGGCCTCAAACTGCGTAGCGGCTGCGATCTGACGAGGGCAGGCACATTCAGTTTAGAGTGGCCGTTGACAGGTAGCTATTGCACCTGTTGGCCTTTTCGAGAGCAAGGCTGAAGTAAAAGCTTTTTGTTTTTTTTTGCTTTTTTTTATTGTGGGTAGGGCCACTCTAACTCCCCCCCCTCTCTCCAAAAAAAGAAATTTTCAAAAATGTCTACGGAACCAGGGATTCCCAGCCAGTCTCCCATGCCGGTACTTGCCCGGCCTCAAACTGCGTAGCGGCTGCGATCTGATGAGGGCAGGCACATTCAGTTTAGAGTGGCCGTTGACGGGTAGCTATTGCACCTGTTGGCCTTTTCGAGAGCAAGGCTGAAGTAAAAGCTTTTTGGTTTTTTTTTGCTTTTTTTTATTGTGGGTAGGGCCACTCTAACTCCCCCCCCCTCTCTCCAAAAAAATAAATTGTCAAAAATGTCAACGGAACAAGGGATTCCCAGCCAGTCTCCCATGCCGGTACTTGCTTGGCCTCAAACTGCGTAGCGGCTGCGATCTGACGAGGGCAGGCACATTCAGTTTAGAGTGGCCGTTGACGGGTAGCTATTGCACCTGTTGGCCTTTTCGAGAGCAAGGCTGAAGTAAAAGTTTTTTGTTTTTTTTTGCTTTTTTTATTGTGGGTAGGGCCACTCTAACTCCCCCCCCTCTCTCCAAAAAAAGAAATTGTCAAAAATGTCAACGGAACCAGGGATTCCCAGCTAGTCTCCCATGCCGGTACTTGCCCGGCCTCAAACTGCGTAGCGGCTGCGATCTGACGAGGGCAGGCACATTCAGTTTAGAGTGGCCGTTGACGGGTAGCTATTGCACCTGTTGGCCTTTTCGAGAGCAAGGCTGAAGTAAAAGCTTTTTGTTTTTTTTTGCTTTTTTTTATTGTGGGTAGGGCCACTCTAACTCCCCCCCCTCTCTCCAAAAAAAGAAATTGTCAAAAATGTCAACGGAACCAGGGATTCCCAGCCAGTCTCCCATGCCGGTACTTGCCCGGCCTCAAACTGCGTAGTGGCTGCGATCTGACGAGGGCAGGCACATTCAGTTTAGAGTGGCCGTTGACGGGTAGCTATTGCACCTGTTGGCCTTTTCGAGAGCAAGGCTGAAGTAAAAGCTTTTTGTTTTTTTTTGCTTTTTTTTATTGTGGGTAGGGCCACTCTAACTCCCCCCCCTCTCTCCAAAAAAAGAAATTGTCAAAAATGTCAACGGAGCCAGGGATTCCCAGCCAGTCTCCCATGCCGGTACTTGCCCGGCCTCAAACTGCGTAGCGGCTGCGATCTGACGAGGGCAGGCACATTCAGTTTAGAGTGGCCGTTGACGGGTAGCTATTGCACCTGTTGGCCTTTTCGAGAGCAAGGCTGAAGTAAAAGCTTTTTGTTTTTTTTTGCTTTTTTTTATTGTGGGTAGGGCCACTCTAACTCCCCCCCCTCTCTCCAAAAAAAGAAATTGTCAAAAATGTCAACGGAACCAGGGATTCCCAGCCAGTCTCCCATGCCGGTACTTGCCCGGCCTCAAACTGCGTAGCGGCTGCGATCTGACGAGGGCAGGCACATTCAGTTTAGAGTGGCCGTTGACGGGTAGCTATTGCACCTGTTGGCCTTTTCGAGAGCAAGGCTGAAGTAAAAGCTTTTTGTTTTTTTTTGCTTTTTTTTATTGTGGGTAGGGCCACTCTAACTCCCCCCCCTCTCTCCAAAAAAAGAAATTGTCAAAAATGTCAACGGAACCAGGGATTCCCAGCCAGTCTCCCATGCCGGTACTTGCCCAGCCTCAAACTGCGTAGCGGCTGCGATCTGACGAGGGCAGGCACATTCAGTTTAGAGTGGCCGTTGACGGGTAGCTATTGCACCTGTTGGCCTTTTCGAGAGCAAGGCTGAAGTAAAAGCTTTTTGTTTTTTTTTGCTTTTTTTATTGTGGGTAGGGCCACTCTAACTCCCCCCCCCTCTCTCCAAAAAAAGAAATTGTCAAAAATGTCAACGGAACCAAGGATTCCCAGCCAGTCTCCCATGGCGGTACTTGCCCGGCCTCAAACTGCGTAGCGGCTGCGATCTGACGAGGGCAGGTACATTCAGTTTAGAGTGGCCGTTGACGGGTAGCTATTGCACCTGTTGGCCTTTTCGAGAGCAAGGCTGAAGTAAAAGCTTTTTGGTTTTTTTTGCTTTTTTTTATTGTGGGTAGGGCCACTCTAACTCCCCCCCCTCTCTCCAAAAAAAGAAATTGTCAAAAATGTCAACGGAACCAGGGATTCCCAGCCAGTCTCCCATGCCGGTACTTGCCCGGCCTCAAACTGCGTAGCGGCTGCGATCTGACGAGGGCAAGCACATTCAGTTTAGAGTGGCCGTTGACGGGTAGCTATTGCACCTGTTGGCCTTTTCGAGAGCAAGGCTGAAGTAAAAGCTTTTTGTTTTTTTTTGCTTTTTTTTATTGTGGGTAGGGCCACTCTAACTCCCCCCCCTCTCTCCAAAAAAAGAAATTGTCAAAAATGTGAACGGAACCAGGGATTCCCAGCCAGTCTCCCATGCCGGTACTTGCCCGGCCTCAAACTGCGTAGCGGCTGCGATCTGACGAGGGCAGGCACATTCAGTTTAGAGTGGCCGTTGACGGGTAGCTATTGCACCTGTTGGCCTTTTCGAGAGCAAGGCTGAAGTAAAAGCTTTTTGTTTTTTTTGCTTTTTTTTATTGTGGGTAGGGCCACTCTAACTCCCCCCCCTCTCTCCAAAAAAAGAAATTGTCAAAAATGTCAACGGAACCAGGGATTCCCAGCCAGTCTCCCATGCCGGTACTTGCCCGGCCTCAAACTGCGTAGCGGCTGCGATCTGACAAGGGCAGGCACATTCAGTTTAGAGTGGCCGTTGACAGGTAGCTATTGCACCTGTTGGCCTTTTCGAGAGCAAGGCTGAAGTAAAAGCTTTTTGTTTTTTTTTGCTTTTTTTTATTGTGGGTAGGGCCACTCTAACTCCCCCCCCTCTCTCCAAAAAAAGAAATTGTCAAAAATGTCAACGGAACCAGGGATTCCCAGCCAGTCTCCCATGCCGGTACTTGCCCGGCCTCAAACTGCATAGCGGCTGCGATCTGACGAGGGCAGCCACATTCAGTTTAGAGTGGCCGTTGACAGGTAGCTATTGCACCTGTTGGCCTTTTCGAGAGCAAGGCTGAAGTAAAAGCTTTTTGTTTTTTTTTGCTTTTTTTATTGTGGGTAGGGCCACTCTAACTCCCCCCCCCCTCTCCAAAAAAAGAAATTGTCAAAAATGTCAACTGAACCATGGATTCCCAGCCAGTCTCCCATGCCGGTACTTGCCCGGCCTCAAACTGCGTAGCGGCTACGATCTGATGAGGGCAGGAACATTCAGTTTAGAGTGGCCGTTGACGGGTAGCTATTGCACCTGTTGGCCTTTTCGAGAGCAAGGCTGAAGTAAAAGCTTTTTGTTTTTTTTTGCTTTTTTTATTGTGGGTAGGGCCACTCTAACTCCCCCCCCTCTCTCCAAAAAAAGAAATTGTCAAAAATGTCAACGGAACCAGGGATTCCCAGCCAGTCTCCCATGCCGGTACTTGCCCGGCCTCAAACTGCGTAGCGGCTGCGATCTGACGAGGGCAGGCACATTCAGTTTAGAGTGGCCGTTGACGGGTAGCTATTGCACCTGATGGCCTTTTCGAGAGCAAGGCTGAAGTAAAAGCTTTTTGTTTTTTTTTGCTTTTTTTTATTGTGGGTAGGGCCACTCTAACTCCCCCCCCTCTCTCCAAAAAAAGAAATTGTTAAAAATGTCAACGGAACCAGGGATTTCCAGCCAGCCTCCCATGCCGGTACTTGCCCGGCCTCAAACTGCGTAGCTGCTGCGATCTGACGAGGGCAGGCACATTCAGTTTAGAGTGGCCGTTGACGGGTAGCTATTGCACCTGTTGGCCTTTTCGAGAGCAAGGCTGAAGTAAAAGCTTTTTGTTTTTTTTATGCTTTTTTTTATTGTGGGTAGGGCCACTCTAACTCCCCCCCTCTCTCCAAAAAAAGAAATTGTCAAAAATGTCAACGGAACCAGGGATTTCCAGCCAGTCTCCCATGCCGGTACTTGCCCGGCCTCAAACTGCGTAGCGGCTGCGATCTGACGAGGGCAGGCACATTCAGTTTAGAGTGGCCGTTGACGGGTAGCTATTGCACCTGTTGGCCTTTTCGAGAGCAAGGCTGAAGTAAAAGCTTTTTGTTTTTTTTTGCTTTTTTTTATTGTGGGTAGGGCCACTCTAACTCCCCCCCCTCTCTCCAAAAAAAGAAATTGTCAAAAATGTCAACGGAACCAGGGATTCCCAGCCAGTCTCCCATGCCGGTACTTGCCCGGCCTCAAACTGCGTAGCGGCTGCGATCTGACGAGGGCAGGCACATTCAGTTTAGAGTGGCCGTTGACGGGTAGCTATTGCACCTGTTGGCCTTTTCGAGAGCAAGGCTGAAGTAAAAGCTTTTTGGTTTTTTTTGCTTTTTTTATTGTGGGTAGGGCCACTCTAACTCCCCCCCCTCTCTCCAAAAAAAGAAATTGTCAAAAATGTCAACAGAACCGGGGATTCCCAGCCAGTCTCCCATGCCGGTACTTGCCCGGCCTCAAACTGCGTAGCGGCTGCGATCTGACGAGGGCAGGCACATTCAGTTTAGAGTGGCCGTTGACGGGTAGCTATTGCACCTGTTGGCCTTTTCGAGAGCAAGGCTGAAGTAAAAGCTTTTTGTTTTTTTTATGCTTTTTTTTATTGTGGGTAGGGCCACTCTAACTCCCCCCCTCTCTCCAAAAAAAGAAATTGTCAAAAATGTCAACGGAACCAGGGATTTCCAGCCAGTCTCCCATGCCGGTACTTGCCCGGCCTCAAACTGCGTAGCGGCTGCGATCTGAGGAGGGCAGGAACATTCAGTTTAGAGTGGCCGTTGACGGGTAGCTATTGCACCTGTTGGCCTTTTCGAGAGAAAGGCTGAAGTAAAAGCTTTTTGGTTTTTTTTGCTTTTTTTTATTGTGGGTAGGGCCACTCTAACTCCCCCCCCTCTCTCCAAAAAAAGAAATTGTCAAAAATGTCAACGGAACCAGGGATTCCCAGCCAGTCTCCCATGCCGGTACTTGCCCGGCCTCAAACTGCGTAGCGGCTGCGATCTGACGAGGGCAGGCACATTCAGTTTAGAGTGGCCGTTGACGGGTAGCTATTGCACCTGTTGGCCTTTTCGAGAGCAAGGCTGAAGTAAAAGCTTTTTGTTTTTTTTTGCTTTTTTTTATTGTGGGTAGGGCCACTCTAACTCCCCCCCCTCTCTCCAAAAAAAGAAATTGTCAAAAATGTCAACGGAACCAGGGATTCCCAGCCAGTCTCCCATGCCGGTACTTGCCCGGCCTCAAACTGCGTAGCGGCTGCGATCTGAGGAGGGCAGGCACATTCAGTTTAGAGTGGCCGTTGACGGGTAGCTATTGCACCTGTTGGCCTTTTCGAGAGCAAGGCTGAAGTAAAAGCTTTTTGTTTTTTTTTTTGCTTTTTTTTATTGTGGGTAGGGCCACTCTAACTCCCCCCCCTCTCTCCAAAAAAAGAAATTGTCAAAAATGTCAATGGAACCAGGGATTCCCAGCCAGTCTCCCATGCCGGTACTTGCCCGGCCTCAAACTGCGTAGCGGCTGCGATCTGACGAGGGCAGGCACATTCAGTTTAGAGTGGCCGTTGACGGGAAGCTATTGCACCTGTTGGCCTTTTCGAGAGCAAGGCTGAAGTAAAAGCTTTTTGTTTTTTTTGCTTTTTTTTATTGTGGGTAGGGCCACTCTAACTCCCCCCCCCCTCTCTCCAAAAAAAGAAATTGTCAAAAATGTCAACGGAACCAGGGATTCCCAGCCAGTCTCCCATGCCGGTACTTGCCCGGCCTCAAACTGCGTAGCGGCTGCGATCTGACGAGGGCAGGAACATTCAGTTTAGAGTGGCCGTTGACGGGTAGCTATTGCACCTGTTGGCCTTTTCGAGAGCAAGGCTGAAGTAAAAGCTGTTTGTTTTTTTTTGCTTTTTTTTATTGTGGGTAGGGCCACTCTAACTCCCCCCCCTCTCTCCAAAAAAAGAAATTGTCAAAAATGTCAACGGAACCAGGGATTCCCAGCCAGTCTCCCATGCCGGTACTTGCCCGGCCTCAAACTGCGTAGCGGCTGCGATCTGACGAGGGCAGGCACATTCAGTTTAGAGTGGCCGTTGACGGGTAGCTATTGCACCTGTTGGCCTTTTCGAGAGCAAGGCTGAAGTAAAAGCTTTTTGTTTTTTTTTGCTTTTTTTATTGTGGGTAGGGCCACTCTAACTCCCCCCCCTCTCTCCAAAAAAAGAAATTGTCAAAAATGTCAACGGAACCAGGGATTCCCAGCCAGTCTCCCATGCCGGTACTTGCCCGGCCTCAAACTGCGTAGCGGCTGCGATCTGACGAGGGCAGGCACATTCAGTTTAGAGTGGCCGTTGACGGGTAGCTATTGCACCTGTTGGCCTTTTCGAGAGCAAGGCTGAAGTAAAAGCTTTTTGGTTTTTTTTTGCTTTTTTTTATTGTGGGTAGGGCCACTCTAACTCCCCCCCCTCTCTCCAAAAAAATAAATTGTCAAAAATGTCAACGGAACCAGGGATTCCCAGCCAGTCTCCCATGCCGGTACTTGCCCGGCCTCAAACTGCGTAGCGGCTGCGATCTGACGAGGGCAGGCACATTCAGTTTAGAGTGGCCGTTGACGGGTAGCTATTGCACCTGTTGGCCTTTTCGAGAGCAAGGCTGAAGTAAAAGCTTTTTGGTTTTTTTTGCTTTTTTTTATTGTGGGTAGGGCCACTCTAACTCCCCCCCTCTCTCCAAAAAAAGAAATTGTCAAAAATGTCAACGGAACCAGGGATTCACAGCCAGTCTCCCATGCCGGTACTTGCCCGGCCTCAAACTGCGTAGCGGCTGCGATCTGACGAGGGCAGGCACATTCAGTTTAGAGTGGCCGTTGACGGGTAGCTATTGCACCTGTTGGCCTTTTCGAGAGCAAGGCTGAAGTAAAAGCTTTTTGGTTTTTTTTGCTTTTTTTATTGTGGGTAGGGCCACTCTAACTCCCCCCCCTCTATCCAAAAAAAGAAATTGTCAAAAATGTCAACGGAACCAGGGATTCCCAGCCAGTCTGCCATGCCGGTACTTGCCCGGCCTCAAACTGCGT
Source organism: Anomaloglossus baeobatrachus (assembly GCF_048569485.1). Lineage (NCBI taxonomy): Eukaryota > Metazoa > Chordata > Amphibia > Anura > Aromobatidae > Anomaloglossus > Anomaloglossus baeobatrachus. The sequence goes on along the minus strand of NW_027444096.1, from coordinate 10,647 downwards.
AGCGGCTGCGATCTGACGAGGGCAGGCACATTCAGTTTAGAGTGGCCGTTGACGGGTAGCTATTGCACCTGTTGGCCTTTTCGAGAGCAAGGCTGAAGTAAAAGCTTTTTGGTTTTTTTTGCTTTTTTTTTGTGGGTAGGGCCACTCTAACTCCCCCCCTCTCTCCAAAAAAAGAAATTGTCAAAAATGTCAACGGAACCAGGGATTCCCAGCCAGTCTCCCATGCCGGTACATGCCCAGCCTCAAACTGCGTAGCGGCTGCGATCTGACGAGGGCAGGCACATTCAGTTTAGAGTGGCCGTTGACGGGTAGCTATTGCACCTGTTGGCCTTTTCGAGAGCAAGGCTGAAGTAAAAGCTTTTTGTTTTTTTTTGCTTTTTTTATTGTGGGTAGGGCCACTCTAACTCCCCCCCCTCTCTCCAAAAAAAGAAATTGTCAAAAATGTCAATGGAACCAGGGATTCCCAGCCAGTCTCCCATGCCGGTACTTGCCCGGCCTCAAACTGCGTAGCGGCTGCGATCTGACGAGGGCAGGCACATTCAGTTTAGAGTGGCCGTTGACGGGTAGCTATTGCACCTGTTGGCCTTTTCGAGAGCAAGGCTGAAGTAAAAGCTTTTTGTTTTTTTTTGCTTTTTTTTATTGTGGGTAGGGCCACTCTAACTCCCCCCCCTCTCTCCAAAAAAAGAAATTGTCAAAAATGTCAACGGAACCAGGGATTCCCAGCCAGTCTCCCATGCCGGTACATGCCCGGCCTCAAACTGCGTAGGGGCTGCGATCTGACGAGGGCAGGCACATTCAGTTTAGAGTGGCCGTTGACGGGTAGCTATTGCACCTGTTGGCCTTTTCGAGAGCAAGGCTGAAGTAAAAGCTTTTTGTTTTTTTTTGCTTTTTTTATTGTGGGTAGGGCCACTCTAACTCCCCCCCCTCTCTCCAAAAAAAGAAATTGTCAAAAATGTCAACGGAACCAGGGATTCCCAGCCAGTCTCCCATGCCGGTACTTGCCCGGCCTCAAACTGCGTAGCGGCTGCGATCTGACGAGGGCAGGCTCATTCAGTTTAGAGTGGCCGTTGACGGGTAGCTATTGCACCTGTTGGCCTTTTTGAGAGCAAGGCAAGGCTGAAGTAAAAGCTTTTTGGGTTTTTTTGCTTTTTTTTATTGTGGGTAGGGCCACTCTAACTCCCCCCCCCTCTCCAAAAAAAGAAATTGTCAAAAATGTCAACGGAACCAGGGATTCCCAGCCAGTCTCCCATGCCGGTACTTGCCCGGCCTCAAACTGCGTAGCGGCTGCGATCTGACGAGGGCAGGCACATTCAGTTTAGAGTGGCCGTTGACGGGTAGCTATTGCACCTGTTGGCCTTTTCGAGAGCAAGGCTGAAGTAAAAGCTTTTTGGTTTTTTTTGCTTTTTTTTATTGTGGGTAGGGCCACTCTAACTCCCCCCCCACTCTCTCCAAAAAAAGAAATTGTCAAAAATGTCAACGGAACCAGGGATTCCCAGCCAGTCTCCCATGCCGGTACTTGCCCGGCCTCAAACTGCGTAGCGGCTGCGATCTGACGAGGGCAGGCACATTCAGTTTAGAGTGGCCGTTGACGGGTAGCTATTGCACCTGTTGGCCTTTTCGAGAGCAAGGCTGAAGTAAAAGCTTTTTGGTTTTTTTTGCTTTTTTTATTGTAGGTAGGGCCACTCTAACTCCCCCCCCTCTCTCCAAAAAAAGAAATTGTCAAAAATGTCAACGGAACCAGGGATTCCCAGCCAGTCTCCCATGCCGGTACTTGCCCGGCCTCAAACTGCGTAGCGGCTGCGATCTGACGAGGGCAGGCACATTCAGTTTAGAGTGGCCGTTGACGGGTAGCTATTGCACCTGTTGGCCTTTTCGAGAGCAAGGCTGAAGTAAAAGCTTTTTGTTTTTTTTTGCTTTTTTTATTGTGGGTAGGGCCACTCTAACTCCCCTCCCTCTCTCCAAAAAAAGAAATTGTCAAAAATGTCAACGGAACCAGGGATTCCCAGCCAGTCTCCCATGCCGGTACTTGCCCGGCCTCAAACTGCGTAGCGGCTGCGATCTGACGAGGGCAGGCACATTCAGTTTAGAGTGGCCGTTGACGGGTAGCTATTGCACCTGTTGGCCTTTTCGAGAGCAAGGCTGAAGTAAAAGCTTTTTGTTTTTTTTTGCTTTTTTTTATTGTGGGTAGGGCCACTCTAACTCCCCCCCCCCTCTCTCCAAAAAAAGAAATTGTCAAAAATGTCAACGGAACCCGGGATTCCCAGCCAGTCTCCCATGCCGGTACTTGCCCGGCCTCAAACTGCGTAGCGGCTGCGATCTGACGAGGGCAGGCACATTCAGTTTAGAGTGGCCGTTGACGGGTAGCTATTGCACCTGTTGGCCTTTTCGAGAGCAAGGCTGAAGTAAAAGCTTTTTGTTTTTTTTTGCTTTTTTTTATTGTGGGTAGGGCCACTCTAACTCCCCCCCCTCTCTCCAAAAAAAGAAATTGTCAAAAATGTCAACGGAACCAGGGATTCCCAGCCAGTCTCCCATGCCGGTACTTGCTTGGCCTCAAACTGCGTAGCGGCTGCGATCTGACGAAGGCAGGCACATTCAGTTTAGAGTGGCCGTTGACGGGTAGATATTGCACCTGTTGACCTTTTCGAGAGCAAGGCTGAAGTAAAAGCTTTTTGTTTTTTTTTGCTTTTTTTTATTGTGGGTAGGGCCACTCTAACTCCCCCCCCTCTCTCCAAAAAAAGAAATTGTCAAAACTGTCAACGGAACCAGGGATTCCCAGCCAGTCTCCCATGCCGGTACTTGCCCGGCCTCAAACTGCGTAGCGGCTGCGATTTGACGAGGGCAGGTACATTCAGTTTAGAGTGGCCGTTGACGGGTAGCTATTGCACCTGTTGGCCTTTTCGAGAGAAAGGCTGAAGTAAAAGCTTTTTGTTTTTTTTTGCTTTTTTTTATTGTGGGTAGGGCCACTCTAACTCCCCCCCCTCTCTCCAAAAAAAGAAATTGTCAAAAATGTCAACGGAACCAGGGATTCCCAGCCAGTCTCCCATGCCGGTACTTGCCCGACCTCAAACTGCGTAGCGGCTGCGATCTGACGAGGGCAGTCACATTCAGTTTAGAGTGGCCGTTGACGGGTAGCTATTGCACCTGTTGACCTTTTCGAGAGCAAGGCTGAAGTAAAAGCTTTTTGTTTTTTTTTGCTTTTTTTATTGTGGGTAGGGCCACTCTAACTCCCCCCCCTCTCTCCAAAAAAAGAAATTGTCAAAAATGTCAACGGAACCAGGGATTCCCAGCCAGTCTCCCATGCCGGTACTTGCCCGGCCTCAAACTGCGTAGCGGCTGCGATCTGACGAGGGCAGGCACATTCAGTTTAGAGTGGCCGTTGACGGGTAGCTATTGCACCTGTTGGCCTTTTCGAGAGCAAGGCTGAAGTAAAAGCTTTTTGTTTTTTTTGCTTTTTTTTATTGTGGGTAGGGCCACTCTAACTCCCCCCCCTCTCTCCAAAAAAAGAAATTGTCAAAAATGTCAACGGAACCAGGGATTCCCAGCCAGTCTCCCATGCCGGTACTTGCCCGGCCTCAAACTGCGTAGCGGCTGCGATCTGACGAGGGCAGGCACATTCAGTTTAGAGTGGCCGTTGACGGGTAGCTATTGCACCTGTTGGCCTTTTCGAGAGCAAGGCTGAAGTAAAAGCTTTTTGGTTTTTTTTGCTTTTTTTTATTGTGGGTAGGGCCACTCTAACTCCCCCCCCTCTCTCCAAAAAAAGAAATTGTCAAAAATGTCAACGGAACCAGGGATTCCCAGCCAGTCTCCCATGCCGGTACTTGCCCGGCCTCAAACTGCGTAGCGGCTGCGATCTGACGAGGGCAGGCACATTCAGTTTAGAGTGGCCGTTGACGGGTAGCTATTGCACCTGTTGGCCTTTTCGAGAGCAAGGCTGAAGTAAAAGCTTTTTGTTTTTTTTTGCTTTTTTTTATTGTGGGTAGGGCCACTCTAACTCCCCCCCTCTCTCCAAAAAAAGAAATTGTCAAAAATGTTAACGGAACCAGGTATTCCCAGCCAGTCTCCCATGCCGGTACTTGCCCGGCCTCAAACTGCGTAGCGGCTGCGATCTGATGAGGGCAGGCACATTCAGTTTAGAGTGGCCGTTGACGGGTAGCTATTGCACCTGTTGGCCTTTTCGAGAGCAAGGCTGAAGTAAAAGCTTTTTGGTTTTTTTTGCTTTTTTTTATTGTGGGTAGGGCCACTCTAACTCCCCCCCTCTCTCCAAAAAAAGAAATTGTCAAAAATGTCAACGGAACCAGGGATTCCCAGCCAGTCTCCCATTCCGGTACTTGCCCGGCCTCAAACTGCGTAGCGGCTGCGATCTGACGAGGGCAGGCACATTCAGTTTAGAGTGGCCGTTGACGGGTAGCTATTGCACCTGTTGGCCTTTTCGAGAGCAAGGCTGAAGTAAAAGCTTTTTGTTTTTTTTTGCTTTTTTTTATTGTGGGTAGGGCCACTCTAACTCCCCCCCCTCTCTCCAAAAAAAGAAATTGTCAAAAATGTCAACGGAACCAGGGATTCCCAGCCTGTCTCCCATGCCGGTACTTGCCCGGCCTCAAACTGCGTAGCGGCTGCGATCTGACGAGGGCAGGCACATTCAGTTTAGAGTGGCCGTTGACGGGTAGCTATTGCACCTGTTGGCCTTTTCGAGAGCAAGGCTGAAGTAAAAGCTTTTTGTTTTTTTTTGCTTTTTTTATTGTGGGTAGGGCCACTCTAACTCCCCCCCCTCTCTCCAAAAAAAGAAATTGTCAAAAATGTCAACGGAACCAGGGATTCCCAGCCAGTCTCCCATGCCGGTACTTGCCCGGCCTCAAACTGCGTAGCGGCTGCGATCTGACGAGGGCAGGCACATTCAGTTTAGAGTGGCCGTTGACGGGTAGCTATTGCACCTGTTGGCCTTTTCGAGAGCAAGGCTGAAGTAAAAGCTTTTTGGTTTTTTTTGCTTTTTTTATTGTGGGTAGGGCCACTCTAACTCCCCCCCCCTCTCTCCAAAAAAAGAAATTGTCAAAAATGTCAACGGAACCAGGGATTCCCAGCCAGTCTCCCATGCCGGTACTTGCCCGGCCTCAAACTGCGTAGCGGCTGCGATCTGACGAGGGCAGGCACATTCAGTTTAGAGTGGCCGTTGACGGGTAGCTATTGCACCTGTTGGCCTTTTCGAGAGCAAGGCTGAAGTAAAAGCTTTTTGTTTTTTTTTGCTTTTTTTTATTGTGGGTAAGGCCACTCTAACTCCCCCCCCTGTCTCCAAAAAAAGAAATTGTCAAAAATGTCAACGGAAACAGGGATTCCCAGCCAGTCTCCCATGCCGGTACTTGCTTGGCCTCAAACTGCTTAGTGGCTGCGATCTGACGAGGGCAGGCACATTCAGTTTAGAGTGGCCGTTGACGGGTAGCTATTGCACCTGTTGGCCTTTTCGAGAGCAAGGCTGAAGTAAAAGCTTTTTGTTTTTTTTTGCTTTTTTTTATTGTGGGTAGGGCCACTCTAACTCCCCCCCCTCTCTCCAAAAAAAGAAATTGTCAAAAATGTCAACGGAACCAGGGATTCCCAGCCAGTCTCCCATGCCGGTACTTGCCCGGCCTCAAACTGCGTAGCGGCTGTGATCTGACGAGGGAAGGCACATTCAGTTTAGAGTGGCCGTTGACGGGTAGCTATTGCCCCTGTTGGCCTTTTCGAGAGCAAGGCTGAAGTAAAAGCTTTTTGTTTTTTTTTGCTTTTTTTTATTGTGGGTAGGGCCACTCTAACTCCCCCCCCTCTCTCCAAAAAAAGAAATTGTCAAAAATGTCAACGGAACCAGGGATTCCCAGCCAGTCTCCCATGCCGGTACTTGCCCGGCCTCAAACTGCGTAGCGGCTGCGATCTGACGAGGGCAGGCACATTCAGTTTAGAGTGGCCGTTGACGGGTAGCTATTGCACCTGTTGGCCTTTTCGAGAGCAAGGCTGAAGTAAAAGCTTTTTGTTTTTTTTTGCTTTTTTTTATTGTGGGTAGGGCCACTCTAACTCCCCCCCCTCTCTCCAAAAAAAGAAATTGTCAAAAATGTCAACGGAACCAGGGATTCCCAGCCAGTCTCCCATGCCGGTACTTGCCCGGCCTCAAACTGCGTAGCGGCTGCGATCTGACGAGGGCAGGCACATTCAGTTTAGAGTGGCCGTTGACGGGTAGCTATTGCACCTGTTGGCCTTTTCGAGAGCAAGGCTGAAGTAAAAGCTTTTTGTTTTTTTTTGCTTTTTTTTATTGTGGGTAGGGCCACTCTAACTCCACCCCCCTCTCTCCAAAAAAAGAAATTGTCAAAAATGTCAATGGAACCAGGGATTCCCAGCCAGTCTCCCATGCCGGTACTTGCCCGGCCTCAAACTGCGTAGCGGCTGCGATCTGACGAGGGAAGGAACATTCAGTTTAGAGTGGCCGTTGACGGGTAGCTATTGCACCTGTTGGCCTTTTCGAGAGCAAGGCTGAAGTAAAAGCTTTTTGTTTTTTTTTGCTTTTTTTTATTGTGGGTAGGGCCACTCTAACTCCCCCCCCCTCTCTCCAAAAAAAGAAATTGTCAAAAATGTCAACGGAACCAGGGATTCCCAGCCAGTCTCCCATGTCGGTACTTGCCCGGCCTCAAATTGCGTAGCGGCTGCGATCTGACGAGGGCAGGCACATTCAGTTTAGAGTGGCCGTTGACGGGTAGCTATTGCACCTGTTGGCCTTTTCGAGAGCAAGGCTGAAGTAAAAGCTTTTTGTTTTTTTTTGCTTTTTTTTATTGTGGGTAGGGCCACTCTAACTCCCCCCCCTCTCTCCAAAAAAAGAAATTGTCAAAAATGTCAACGGAACCAGGGATTCCCAGCCAGTCTCCCATGCCGGTACTTGCCCGGCCTCAAACTGCGTAGCGGCTGCGATCTGACGAGGGAAGGAACATTCAGTTTAGAGTGGCTGTTGACGGGTAGCTATTGCACCTGTTGGCCTTTTCGAGAGCAAGGCTGAAGTAAAAGCTTTTTGTTTTTTTTTGCTTTTTTTTATTGTGGGTAGGGCCACTCTAACTCCCCCCCCCTCTCTTCAAAAAAAGAAATTGTCAAAAATGTCAACGGAACCAGGGATTCCCAGCCAGTCTCCCATGCCGGTACTTGCCCGGCCTCAAACTGCGTAGCGGCTGCGATCTGACGAGGGCAGGCACATTCAGTTTAGAGTGGCCGTTGACGGGTAGCTATTGCACCTGTTGGCCTTTTCGAGAGCAAGGCTGAAGTAAAAGCTTTTTGTTTTTTTTTGCTTTTTTTTATTGTGGGTAGGGCCACTCTAACTCCCCCCCCTCTCTCCAAAAAAAGAAATTGTCAAAAATGTCAACGGAACCAGGGATTCCCAGCCAGTCTCCCATGCCGGTACTTGCCCGGCCTCAAACTGCGTAGCGGCTGCGATCTGACGAGGGCAGGCACATTCAGTTTAGAGTGGCCGTTGACGGGTAGCTATTGCACCTGTTGGCCTTTTCGAGAGCAAGGCTGAAGTAAAAGCTTTTTGGTTTTTTTTGCTTTTTTTTATTGTGGGTAGGGCCACTCTAACTCCCCCCCCTCTCTCCAAAAAAAGAAATTGTCAAAAATGTCAACGGAACCAGGGATTCCCAGCCAGTCTCCCATGCCGGTACTTGCCCGGCCTCAAACTGCGTAGCGGCTGCGATCTGACGAGGGCAGGCACATTCAGTTTAGAGTGGCCGTTGACGGGTAGCTATTGCACCTGTTGGCCTTTTCGAGAGCAAGGCTGAAGTAAAAGCTTTTTGTTTTTTTTTGCTTTTTTTTATTGTGGGTAGGGCCACTCTAACTCCCCCCCCTCTCTCCAAAAAAAGAAATTGTCAAAAATGTCAACGGAACCAGGGATTCCCAGCCAGTCTCCCATGCCGGTACTTGCCCGGCCTCAAACTGCGTAGCGGCTGCGATCTGACGAGGGCAGGCACATACAGTTTAGAGTGGCCGTTGACGTGTAGCTATTGCACCTGTTGGCCTTTTCGAGAGCAAGGCTGAAGTAAAAGCTTTTTGGTTTTTTTTGCTTTTTTTTATTGTGGGTAGGGCCACTCTAACTCCCCCCCCTCTCTCCAAAAAAAGAAATTGTCAAAAATGTCAACGAAACCAGGGATTCCCAGCCAGTCTCCCATGCCGGTACTTGCCCGGCCTCAAACTGCGTAGCGGCTGCGATCTGACGAGGGCAGGCACATTCAGTTTAGAGTGGCCGTTGACGGGTAGCTATTGCACCTGTTGGCCTTTTCGAGAGCAAGGCTGAAGTAAAAGCTTTTTGGTTTTTTTTGCTTTTTTTTATTGTGGGTAGGGCCACTCTTACTCCCCCCCCTCTCTCCAAAAAAAGAAATTGTCAAAAATGTCAACGGAACCAGGGATTCCCAGCCAGTCTCCCATGCCGGTACTTGCCCGGCCTCAAACTGCGTAGCGGCTGCGATCTGACGAGGGCAGGCACATTCAGTTTAGAGTGGCCGTTGACGGGTAGCTATTGCACCTGTTGGCCTTTTCGAGAGCAAGGCTGAAGTAAAAGCTTTTGGTTTTTTTTTGCTTTTTTTTATTGTGGGTAGGGCCACTCTAACCCCCCCCCCTCTCTCCAAAAAAAGAAATTGTCAAAAATGTCAACGGAACCAGGGATTCCCAGCCAGTCTCCCATGCCGGTACTTGCCCGGTCTCAAACTGCGTAGCGGCTTCGATCTGACGAGGGCAGGCACATTCAGTTTAGAGTGGCCGTTGACGGGTAGCTATTGCACCTGTTGGCCTTTTCGAGAGCAAGGCTGAAGTAAAAGCTTTTTGGTTTTTTTTGCTTTTTTTTATTGTGGGTAGGGCCACTCTAACTCCCCCCCCTCTCTCCAAAAAAAGAAATTGTCAAAAATGTCAACGGAACCAGGGATTCCCAGCCAGTCTCCCATGCCGGTACTTGCCCGGCCTCAAACTGCGTAGCGGCTGCGATCTGACGAGGGCAGGCACATTCAGTTTAGAGTGGCCGTTGACGGGTAGCTATTGCACCTGTTGGCCTTTTCGAGAGCAAGGCTGAAGTAAAAGCTTTTTGTTTTTTTTTGCTTTTTTTTTATTGTGGGTAGGGCCACTCTAACTCCCCCCCCTCTCTCCAAAAAAAGAAATTGACAAAAATGTCAACGGAACCAGGGATTCCCAGCCAGTCTCCCATGCCGGTACTTGCCCGGCCTCAAACTGCGTAGCGGCTGCGATCTGACGAGGGCAGGAACATTCAGTTTAGAGTGGCCGTAGACGGGTAGCTATTGCACCTGTTGGCCTTTTCGAGAGCAAGGCTGAAGTAAAAGCTTTTTGTTTTTTTTGCTTTTTTTTATTGTGGGTAGGGCCACTCTAACTCCCCCCCCCCCTCTCTCCAAAAAAAGAAATTGTCAAAAATGTCAACGGAACCAGGGATTCCCAGCCAGTCTCCCATGCCGGTACTTGCCCGGCCTCAAACTGCGTAGCGGCTGCGATCTGACGAGGGCAGGCACATTCAGTTTAGAGTGGCCGTTGACGGGTAGCTGTTGCACCTGTTGGCCTTTTCGAGAGCAAGGCTGAAGTAAAAGCTTTTTGGTTTTTTTTGCTTTTTTTTATTGTGGGTAGGGCCACTCTAACTCCCCCCCCTCTCTCCAAAAAAAGAAATTGTCAAAATGTCAACGAAACCAGGGATTCCCAGCCAGTCTCCCATGCCGGTACTTGCCCGGCCTCAAACTGCGTAGCGGCTGCGATCTGACAAGGGCAGGCACATTCAGTTTAGATTGGCCGTTGACGGGTAGCTATTGCACCTGTTGGCCTTTTCGAGAGCAAGGCTGAAGTAAAAGCTTTTTGTTTTTTTTTGCTTTTTTTTATTGTGGGTAGGGCTCCACTCTAACTCCCCCCCCCTCTCTCCAAAAAAAGAAATTGTCAAAAATGTCAACGGAACCAGGGATTCCCAGCCAGTCTCCCATGCCGGTACTTGCCCGGCCTCAAACTGCGTAGCGGCTGCGATCTGACGAGGGCAGGCACATTCAGTTTAGAGTGGCCGTTGACGGGTAGCTATTGCACCTGTTGGCCTTTTCGAGAGCAAGGCTGAAGTAAAAGCTTTTTGTTTTTTTTTGCTTTTTTTTTATTGTGGGTAGGGCCACTCTAACTCTCCCCCCCTCTCTCCAAAAAAAGAAATTGTCAAAAATGTCAACGGAACCAGGGATTCCCAGCCAGTCTCCCATGCCGGTACTTGCCCGGCCTCAAACTGCGTAGCGGCTGCGATCTGACGAGGGAAGGCACATTCAGTTTAGAGTGGCCGTTGAGGGGTAGCTATTGCACCTGTTGGCCTTTTTGAGAGCAAGGCTGAAGTAAAAGCTTTTTGTTTTTTTTTGCTTTTTTTTATTGTGGGTAGGGCCACTCTAACTCCCCCCCCTCTCTCCAAAAAAAGAAATTGTCAAAAATGTCAACCTAACCAGGGATTCCCAGCCAGTCTCCCATGCCGGTACTTGCCCGGGCCTCAAACTGCGTAGCGGCAGCGATCTGACGAGGGCAGGCACATTCAGTTTAGAGTGGCCGTTGACGGGTAGCTATTGCACCTGTTGGCCTTTTCGAGAGCAAGGCTGAAGTAAAAGCTTTTTGTTTTTTTTTGCTTTTTTTATTGTGGGTAGGGCC
>NW_027444095.1:0-29371 GCF_048569485.1 Anomaloglossus baeobatrachus | reverse complement strand
GTGTGGGGGCACATGGTCCCCATCAGGGGTGATTGTGTGTGTGTGTGTGTGTGTGTGGCACATGGTCCCCATCAGAGGTGATTGTGTGTGTGGCACATGGTCCCCATCAGGGGTGATTGTGTGTGTGGGGCACATGGTCCCCATCAGGGGTGATTGTGTGTGTGGGGCACATGGTCCCCATCAGGGGTGATTGTGTGTGTGGGGCACAAGGTCCCCATCAGGGGTGATTGTGTGTGTGTGTGTGTGTGTGTGGGGCACAAGGTCCCCATCAGGGGTGATTGTGTGTGTGTGTGGGGCACATGGTCCCCATCAGGGGTGATTGTGTGTGTGTGTGTGTGTGTGTGGCACAAGGTCCCCATCAGGGGGTGTGTGTGGCACATGGTCCCCATCAGGCGTGGTGTGTGTGTGGCACATGGTCCCCATCAGGGGGGGTGTGTGGCACATGGTCCCCATCAGGGGGGGTGTGTGGCACATGGTCCCCATCAGGGGGGGTGTGTGGCACATGGTCCACATCAGGGGGGGGGTGTGTGGCACATGGTCCCCATCAGGGGTGATTGTGTGTGTGTGTGGCACATGGTCCCCATCAGGGGTGATTGTGTGTGTGGGGCACATGGTCCCCATCAGGGGTGATTGTGTGTGTGGGGCACAAGGTCCCCATCAGGGGGTGTGTGTGTGGGGCACAAGGTCCCCATCAGGGGGGGTGTGTGGCACATGGTCCCCATCAGGCGTGGTGTGTGTGTGTGGGGCACATGGTCCCCATCAGGGGTGATTGTGTGTGTGTGGAGCACATGGTCCCCATCAGGGGTGATTGTGTATGGCACATGGTCCCCATCAGGGGGTATGTGTGGCACATGGTCCCCATCAGGGGTGATTGTGTGTGTGGGGGGCACATGGTCCCCATCAGGGTGTGTGTGTGTGGCACATGGTCCCCATCAGGATGTGGGTGTGTGTGGGGCACATGGTCCCCATCAGGGGTGATTGTGTGTGTGTGTGTGGGGCACATGGTCCCCATCAGGGGTGATTGTGTGTGTGTGTGGGGCACATGGTCCCCATCAGGGGTGATTGTGTGTGTGTGTGGGGCACATGGTCCCCATCAGGGTGTGTGTGTGGGGGGCACATGGTCCCCCATCAGGGTGTGTGTGTGGCACATGGTCCCCATCAGGGGTGATTGTGTGTGTGTGTGTGTGTGTGGGGCACATGGTCCCCATCAGGGGTGATTGTGTGTGTGTGTGTGTGTGTGTGTGTGGGGCACATGGTCCCCATCAGGGGTGATTGTGTGTGTGTGTGTGGGGCACATGGTCCCCATCAGGGGTGATTGTGTGTGTGTGTGTGGGGCACATGGTCCCCATCAGGGGTGATTGTGTGTGTGGGGCACATGGTCCCCATCAGGGGTGATTGTGTGTGTGTGTGGCACATGGTCCCCATCAGGGGTGATTGTGTGTGTGTGGCACAAGGTCCCCATCAGGGGGTATGTGTGGCACATGGTCCCCATCAGGGGTGATTGTGTGTGTGGGGGGCACATGGTCCCCATCAGGGTGTGTGTGTGGCACATGGTCCCCATCAGGATGTGGGTGTGTGTGGGGCACATGGTCCCCATCAGGGGTGATTGTGTGTGTGTGTGTGTGTGTGTGTGTGTGGCACATGGTCCCCATCAGGGGTTATTGTGTGTGTGGGAGGGGGGGGGCACAAGGTCTCCATCAGGGTGTGTGTGGGGGCACAAGGTCTCAATCAGGGTGTGTGTGGGGGCACAAGGTCCCCATCAGGGTGTGTGTGTGTGGGGCACATGGTCCCCATCAGGGGTGATTGTGTGTGTGGGTGGCACATGGTCCCCATCAGGGTGTGTGTGGCACATGGTCCCCATCAGGGGGTGTGTGTGTGGGGCACATGGTCCCCATCAGGGGTGATTGTGTGTGTGTGTGTGTGGGGCACATGGTCCCCATCAGGGGTGATTGTGTGTGTGTGTGGGGCACATGGTCCCCATCAGGGGTGATTGTGTGTGTGTGTGTGTGGGGCACATGGTCCCCATCAGGGGGTGTGTGTGGCACATGGTCCCCATCAGGCGTGGTGTGTGTGTGTGTGTGTGGGGCACATGGTCCCCATCAGGGGTGATTGTGTGTGTGGGGCACATGGTCCCCATCAGGGGTGATTGTGTGTGTGGGGCACAAAATCCCCATCAGGGGTGGTGTGTGTGGGGCACAAAATCCCCATCAGGGGTGGTGTGTGTGTGGCACATGGTCCCCATCAGGGGGTGTGTGTGGCACATGGTCCCCATCAGGGGTGATTGTGTGTGTGGAGGGGGCACATGGTCCCCATCAGGGGTGATTGTGTGTGTGGCACAAGGTCCCCATCAGGGGGTGTGTGTGGCACATGGTCCCCATCAGGCGTGGTGTGTGTGTGTGTGTGTGTGTGTGTGTGTGTGTGTGTGTGTGTGTGTGTGTGTGTGTGTGTGGCACATGGTCCCCATCAGGGGGTGTGTGTGGGGGGGCACAAGTTCCCCATCAGTGTGTGTGTGTGTGTGTGTGTGTGTGTGTGTGTGTGTGTGTGTGTGTGTGGCACATGGTCCCCATCAGGGTGTGTGTGTGGCACATGGTCCCCATCAGGGGTTATTGTGTGTGTGGGAGGGGGGGGCACAAGGTCTCCATCAGGGTGTGTGTGGGGGCACAAGGTCCCCATCAGGGTGTGTGTGTGTGTGTGGGGGGCACAAGGTCCCCATCAGGGTGTGTGTGTGTGGGGCACATGGTCCCCATCAGGGGTGATTGTGTGTGTGAGTGGCACATGGTCCCCATCAGGGTGTGTGTGGCACATGGTCCCCATCAGGGGGTGTGTGTGTGTGTCTGGGGCACATGGTCCCATCAGGGGTGATTGTGTGTGTGTGTGTGTGGGGGGCACATGGTCCCCATCAGGGTGTGTGTGTGTGGCACATGGTCCCCATCAGGGTGTGTGTGTGTGTGTGTGGCACAAGGTCCCCATCAGGGGGTGTGTGTGGCACATGGTCCCCATCAGGCGTGGTGTGTGTGTGGCACATGGTCCCCATCAGGGGGGGTGTGTGGCACATGGTCCCCATCAGGGTGTGTGTGTGGCACATGGTCCCCATCAGGGTGTGGGTGTGTGTGTGTGTTAGGGGCACATGGTCCCCATCAGGGGGTGTGTATGGCACATGGTCCCCATCAGGGGGTGTGTGCAGCACATGGTCCCCATCAGGGGTGATTGTCCATCAGGGGTGATTGTGTGTGTGTGTGTGTGGGGGGGGGGGGGGGCACATGGTCCCCATCAGGGTGTGTGTGGGGGGGGGGCACATGGTCCCCATCAGGGTGTGTGTGTGTGGCACATGGTCCCCATCAGGGGTGATTGTGTGTGTGGGGGGCACAAGGTCCCCATCAGGGTGTGTGTGTGGGGGGCACAAGGTCCCCATCAGGGTGTGTGTGTGGGGGGGCACAAGGTCCCCATCAGGGTGTGTGTGTGGGGGGGCACAAGGTCCCCATCAGGGTGTGTGTGTGGGGGGGCACAAGGTCCCCATCAGGATGTGTGTGTGGGGGGCACAAGGTCCCCATCAGGGTGTGTGTGTGTGGCACATGGTCCCCATCAGGGGTTATTGTGTGTGTGGGGGGGGGGCACAAGGTCCCCATCAGGGTGTGTGTGTGTGGGGCACATGGTCCCCATCAAAGTGTGTGTGTGTGTGTGGCACAAGGTCCCCATCAGGGTGTGTGTGTATGTGTGTGGGGGGGGGGCACAAGGTCCCAATCAGGGTGTGTGTGGTGTGTGTGTGTGTGTGTGTGTGTGTGTGTGGGGGGGGGGGGCACATGGTCCCCATCAGGGTGTGTGTGTGTGGCACATGGTCTTCATCAGGGGTGATTGTGTGTGTGTGTGGGGCACATCATCCCCATCAGGGGTGATTGTGTGTGTGGCACATGGTCCCCATCAGGGGTGATGTGTGTGGGTGGCACATGGTCCCCATCAGGGTGTGTGTGTGTGTGTGTGTGGGGCACATGGTCCCCATCAGGGTGTGTGTGTGTGGGGGACATGGTCCCCATCAGGGGTGATTTTGTGTGTGTGGGGTACATGGTCCCCATCAGGGGTGATTGTGTGTGTGTGTGTGTGTGTGTGGCACATGGTCCCCATCAGGGGTGATTGTGTGTGTGGGGCACATGGTCCCCATCAGAGGTGATTGTGTGTGTGTGGGGCACATGGTCCCCATCGGGGGGTGTGTGGCACAAGGTCCCCATCAGGGGTGATTGTGTGTGTGTGGGGCACATGGTCCCCATCAGGGTGTGTGTGTGTGTGTGGGGGGGGGCACATGGTCCCCATCAGGGGGGGTGTGTGGCACATGGTTTCCATCAGTGGGGGTTTTGGGCACATGGTCCCCATCAGGGGGTGTGTGTGGCACATGATCCCCATCAGGTGGGGTGTGTGGCACATGATCCCCATCAGGTGGGGTGTGTGGCACATGATCCCCATCAGGTGGGGTGTGTGGCACATGATCCCCATAAGGTGGGGTGTGTGGCACATGATCCCCATCAGGTGGGGTGTGTGGCACATGGTCCCCATCAGGGGTGATTGTGTGTGGCACATGGTCCCCATCAGGGGTGATTGTGTGTGTGTGTGTGTGTGTGTGTGGGGCACATGGTCCCCATCAGGGGTGATTGTGTGTGTGTGTGTGTGTGTGTGGCACATGGTCCCCATCAGGGGGTGTGTGTGTGGCACATGGTCCCCATCAGGGGGTGTGTGTGGCACATGGTCCCCATCAGGGGGGGGGTGTGGCACATGGTCCCCATCAGGGGGGGTGTGTGGCACATGGTCCCCATCAGGAGGGGGGTGTGGCACATGGTCCCCATCAGGGGGGGGGGGTGTGGCACATGGTCCCCATCAGGGGGGGGTGTGGCACATGGTCCCCATCAGGGGGGGGGGGGGTGTGGCACATGGTCCCCATCAGGGGGGGTGTGTGGCTCATGGTCCCCATTAGGGGGGGGGGGTGTGGCACATGGTCCCCATTAGCAAAGGGGGGGTGTGGCACATGGTCCCCATCAGGGGGGGGTGTGGCACATGGTCCCCATCAGGGTGTGTGGGGCACATGGTCCCCATCAGGGTGTGTGTGTGTGTGTGTGTGGCACATGGTCTTCATCAGGGGTGATTGTGTGTGTGTGTGTGTGTGTGGCACATGGTCCCCATTAGGGGTGATGTGTGTGTGGCACATGGTCCCCATCAGGGTGTGTGTGGGGGACATGGTCCCCATCAAGGGTGATTTTGTGTGTGTGGGGCACATGGTCCCCATCAGGGGTGATTGTGTGTGTGGGGCACATGGTCCCCATCAGGGGTGATTTGTGTGTGTGTGGGGCACATGTCAGGGGGGGGTGTGTGGCACATGGTCCCCATCAGGGGTGATTGTGTGTGTGTGGCACAAGGTCCCCATCAGGGGTGATTGTGTGTGTGTGTGGCACATGGTCCATCAGGGGTGATTGTGTGTGTGGGGCACATGGTCCCCATCAGGGGGTGTGTGTGGCACATGGTCCCCATTAGGGGTGATGTGTGTGTGGCACATGGTCCCCATCAGGGGGGGTGTGTGGCACATGGTCTCCATCAGGGGGGGGGTGTGGCACATGGTCCCCATCAGGGGGGGTGTGTGGCACATGGTCCCCATCAGGGGGTGTGTGTGGCACATGGTCCCCATCAGGGGGGGGGGTGTGGCACATGGTCCCCATCAGGGGGGGTGTGGCACATGGTCCCCATCAGGGGGGGTGTGGGGGGGGGCACATGGTCCCCATCAGGGTGTGTGTGTGGCACATGGTCCCCATCAGGGTGTGTGTGTGTGTGGGGGGGGGCACATGGTCCCCATCAGGGTGTGTGTGTGGCACATGGTCCCCTTCAGGGTGTGTGTGTGTGTGTGGCACATGGTCCCCTTCAGGGTGTGTGTGTGTGTGTGGCACAAGCTCCCCATCAGGGTGTGTGTGTGGGGGGGCACAAGGTCCCCATCAGGGTGTGTGTGTGGGGGGCACAAGGTCCCCATCAGGGTGTGTGTGGGGGGCACAAGGTCCCCATCAGGGTGTGTGTGTTGCACATGGTCCCCATCAGGGGTTATTGTGTGTGTGGGAGGGGGGGGCACAAGGTCTCCATCAGGGGTTAGTGTGTGTGTGTGTGTGTGTGGGGGCACAAGGTCCCCATCAGGGGGTGTGTGTGGGGGGCACATGGTCCCCATCAGGGTGTGTGTGTGGCACAAGGTCCCCATCAGGGTGTGTGTGTGTGTGTGTGTGTGTGTGTGTGTGTGTGTGTGTGTGTGTGTGTGTGTGGCACAAGGTCCCAATCAGGGTGTGTGTGGCACAAGGTCCCCATCAGGGTGTGTGTGTGTGGGGCACATGGTCCCCATCAGGGGTGATTGTGTGTGTGTGTGGCACAAGGTCCCCATCAGGTGTTATTTGTGTGTGTGTGTGGCACATGGTTCCCATCAGGGTGTGTGTGTGTGTGTGGGGGGGGGGGCACATGGTCCCCATCAGGGTGTGTGTGTGTGTGTGTGTCTGGGGCACATGGTCCCATCAGGGGTGATTGTGTGTGTGGGGGGCACATGGTCCCCATCAGGGTGTGTGTGTGGCACATGGTCCCCATCAGGGTGTGTGTGTGTGTGTGTGTGTGTGTGTGTGTGTGTGTGTGTGTGTGTGGCACATGGTCCCCATCAGGGTGTGGGTGTGTGTGTGTGTGTGGCACATGGTCCCCATCAGGGGTGATTGTGTGTGTGTGTGTGTGTGTGTGTGTGGGGGGGGCACATGGTCCCCATCAGGGGGTGTGTGGGGCACATGGTCCCCATCAGGGGTTAGTGTGTGTGTGTGTGTGTGTGTGTGTGTGTGTCTGTGTGGCACATGGTCCCCATCAGGGGTTATTTGTGTGTGTGGGTGGCACATGGTCCCCATCAGGGTGTGTGTGTGGCACATGGTCCCCATCAGGGTGTGGGTGTGTGTGTGTTAGGGGCACATGGTCCCCATCAGGGGTGATTGTGTATGTGTGTGTGTGTGTGGGGCACATGGTCCCCATCAGGGGGTGTGTATGGCACATGGTCCCCATCAGGGGGTGTGTGCGGCACATGGTCCCCATCAGGGGTGATTGTGTGTGTGGCACATGGTCCCCATCAGGGGTGATTGTGTGTGTGGCACATGGTCCCCATCAGGGGTGATTGTGTGTGTGGCACATGGTCCCCATCAGGGGTGATTGTGTGTGTGGCACATGGTCCCCATCAGGGGTGATTGTGTGTGTGTGTGTGTGTGGCACATGGTCCCCATCACGAGTGATTGTGTGTGTGTGTGGGGCACATGGTCCCCATCAGGGGTGATTGTGTGTGTGTGTGGGGCACATGGTCCCCATCAGGGGTGATTGTGTGTGTGTGTGGGGCACATGGTCCCCATCAGGGGTGATTGTGTGTGTGTGTGTGGGGCACATGGTCCCCATCAGGGGTGATTGTGTGTGTGTGTGGGGCACATGGTCCCCATCAGGGGTGATTGTGTGTGTGTGGCACATGGTCCCCATCAGGGGTGATTGTGTGTGTGTGGCACATGGTCCCCATCAGGGGTGATTGTGTGTGTGTGGCACAAGGTCCCCATCAGGGGGTGTGTGTGGCACATGGTCCCCATCAGGCGTGGTGTGTGTGTGTGGGGCACATGGTCCCCATCAGGGGTGATTGTGTGTGTGTGGCACATGGTCCCCATCAGGGGTGATTGTATGTGTGTGTGTGTGTGGGGCACATGGTCCCCATCAGGGGTGATTGTGTGTGTGTGGGGCACATGGTCCCCATCAGGGGTGATTGTGTGTGTGTGGGGCACATGGTCCCCATCAGGGGTGATTGTGTGTGTGTGTGGGGCACATGGTCCCCATCAGGGGTGATTGTCTGTGTGTGGCACATGGTCCCCATCAGGGGTGATTGTATGTGTGTGTGTGTGGGGCACATGGTCCCCATCAGGGGTGATTGTGTGTGTGTGGGGCACATGGTCCCCATCAGGGGTGATTGTGTGTGTGTGGCACATGGTCCCCATCAGGGGTGATTGTATGTGTGTGTGTGTGGGGCACATGGTCCCCATCAGGGGTGATTGTGTGTGTGTGGGGCACATGGTCCCCATCAGGGGTGATTGTGTGTGTGTGGCACATGGTCCCCATCAGGGGTGATTGTGTGTGTGTGGCACAAGGTCCCCATCAGGGGGTGTGTGTGGCACATGGTCCCCATCAGGCGTGGTGTGTGTGTGTGGGGCACATGGTCCCCATCAGGGGTGATTGTGTGTGTGTGGCACATGGTCCCCATCAGGGGTGATTGTATGTGTGTGTGTGTGGGGCACATGGTCCCCATCAGGGGTGATTGTGTGTGTGTGGGGCACATGGTCCCCATCAGGGGTGATTGTGTGTGTGTGGGGGGCACATGGTCCCCATCAGGGGTGATTGTGTGTGTGGGTGGCACATGGTCCTCATCAGGGTGTGTGTGGCACATGGTCCCCATCAGGGGTGATTGTGTGTGTGTGTGTGGGGCACATGGTCCCCATCAGGGGTGATTGTGTGTGTGTGTGTGGGGCACATGGTCCCCATCAGGGGTGATTTGTGATTGTGTGTGTGGGGCACATGGTCCCCATCAGGGGTGATTGTGTGTGTGTGGGGGGGGGGGGCACATGGTCCCCATCAGGGGTGATTTGTGATTGTGTGTCTGGGGCACATGGTCCCATCAGGGGTGATTGTGTGTGTGTGGGGGGCACATGGTCCCCATCAGGGGTGATTGTGTGTGTGGGGCACATGGTCCCCATCAGGGTGTGTGTGTGTGTGTGGGGGGCACATGGTCCCCATCAGGGGGTGTGTGGGGCACATGGTCCCCATCAGGGGTTATTTGTGTGTGTGGGTGGCACATGGTCCCCATCAGGGTGTGTGTGTGGCACATGGTCCCCATCAGGGGGGATTGTGTATGTGTGTGTGTGTGTGGGGCACATGGTCCCCATGAGGGGGTGTGTATGGCACATGGTCCCCATCAGGGGGTGTGTGCAGCACATGGTCCCCATCAGGGGTGATTGTCCATCAGGGGTGATTGTGTGTGGGGGGGGGGGGGCAGGGCACATGGTCCCCATCAGGGTGTGTGTGGGGGGGGGCACATGGTCCCCATCAGGGTGTGTGTGTGTGGCACATGGTCCCCATCAGGGTGTGTGTGTGGGGGGG
The DNA here is from genome assembly GCF_048569485.1 of Anomaloglossus baeobatrachus. Classification (NCBI taxonomy): domain Eukaryota; kingdom Metazoa; phylum Chordata; class Amphibia; order Anura; family Aromobatidae; genus Anomaloglossus; species Anomaloglossus baeobatrachus. The sequence continues at coordinate 20,206 of NW_027444095.1, read as the reverse complement.
GCACATGGTCCCCATCAGGGGGTGTGTGTGGGGGGGCACATGGTCCCCATCAGGGGGTGTGTGTGGGGGGCACATGGTCCCCATCAGGGGGTGTGTGTGGGGGGGCACAAGGTCCCCATCAGGGTGTGTGTGGGGGGGCACAAGGTCCCCATCAGGGTGTGTGTGTGGGGGGGCACAAGGTCCCCATCAGGGGTGTGTGTGGGGGGGCACAAGGTCCCCATCAGGGTGTGTGTGTGGGGGGGCACAAGGTCCCCATCAGGGTGTGTGTGTGGGGGGGGCACAAGGTCCCCATCAGGGTGTGTGTGTGGGGGGGCACAAGGTCCCCATCAGGGTGTGTGTGGGGGGGCACAAGGTCCCCATCAGGATGTGTGTGTGGGGGGCACAAGGTCCCCATCAGGATGTGTGTGTGGGGGGCACAAGGTCCCCATCAGGGTGTGTGTGTGGGGGGGCACAAGGTCCCCATCAGGGTGTGTGTGTGGGGGGGCACAAGGTCCCCATCAGGGTGTGTGTGTGGGGGGGCACAAGGTCCCCATCAGGGTGTGTGTGTGGGGGGGCACAAGGTCCCCATCAGGGTGTGTGTGTGGGGGGGCACAAGGTCCCCATCAGGGTGTGTGTGTGGGGGGGCACAAGGTCCCCATCAGGGTGTGTGTGTGGGGGGGCACAAGGTCCCCATCAGGGTGTGTGTGTGGGGGGGCACAAGGTCCCCATCAGGGTGTGTGTGTGTGGGGCACATGGTCCCCATCAGGGTGTGTGTGTGTGGGGGACATGGTCCCCATCAGGGGTGATTTTGTGTGTGTGGGGCACATGGTCCCCATCAGGGGTGATTGTGTGTGTGTGTGTGTGTGGCACATGGTCCCCATCAGGGGTGATTGTGTGTGTGGGGCACATGGTCCCCATCAGGGGTGATTGTGTGTGTGGGGCACATGGTCCCCATCAGGGGTGATTGTGTGTGTGGGGCACAAGGTCCCCATCAGGGGTGATTGTGTGTGTGTGTGTGTGTGTGTGTGTGGGGCACAAGGTCCCCATCAGGGGTGATTGTGTGTGTGTGTGGGGCACATGGTCCCCATCAGGGGTGATTGTGTGTGTGTGTGTGTGTGGCACAAGGTCCCCATCAGGGGGTGTGTGTGGCACATGGTCCCCATCAGGCGTGGTGTGTGTGTGGCACATGGTCCCCATCAGGGGGGGTGTGTGGCACATGGTCCCCATCAGGGGGGGTGTGTGGCACATGGTCCCCATCAGGGGGGGTGTGTGGCACATGGTCCACATCAGGGGGGGGGTGTGTGGCACATGGTCCCCATCAGGGGTGATTGTGTGTGTGTGTGGCACATGGTCCCCATCAGGGGTGATTGTGTGTGTGGGGCACATGGTCCCCATCAGGGGTGATTGTGTGTGTGGGGCACAAGGTCCCCATCAGGGGGTGTGTGTGTGGGGCACAAGGTCCCCATCAGGGGGTGTGTGTGGCACATGGTCCCCATCAGGCGTGGTGTGTGTGTGTGGGGCACATGGTCCCCATCAGGGGTGATTGTGTGTGTGTGGAGCACATGGTCCCCATCAGGGGTGATTGTGTATGGCACATGGTCCCCATCAGGGGGTATGTGTGGCACATGGTCCCCATCAGGGGTGATTGTGTGTGTGGGGGGCACATGGTCCCCATCAGGGTGTGTGTGTGTGGCACATGGTCCCCATCAGGATGTGGGTGTGTGTGGGGCACATGGTCCCCATCAGGGGTGATTGTGTGTGTGTGTGGGGCACATGGTCCCCATCAGGGGTGATTGTGTGTGTGTGTGGGGCACATGGTCCCCATCAGGGGTGATTGTGTGTGTGTGTGTGGGGCACATGGTCCCCATCAGGGTGTGTGTGTGGGGGGCACATGGTCCCCATCAGGGTGTGTGTGTGGCACATGGTCCCCATCAGGGGTGATTGTGTGTGTGTGTGTGTGTGTGGGGCACATGGTCCCCATCAGGGGTGATTGTGTGTGTGTGTGTGTGTGGGGCACATGGTCCCCATCAGGGGTGATTGTGTGTGTGTGTGTGGGGCACATGGTCCCCATCAGGGGTGATTGTGTGTGTGTGTGTGGGGCACATGGTCCCCATCAGGGGTGATTGTGTGTGTGGGGCACATGGTCCCCATCAGGGGTGATTGTGTGTGTGTGTGGCACATGGTCCCCATCAGGGGTGATTGTGTGTGTGTGGCACAAGGTCCCCATCAGGGGGTATGTGTGGCACATGGTCCCCATCAGGGGTGATTGTGTGTGTGGGGGGCACATGGTCCCCATCAGGGTGTGTGTGTGGCACATGGTCCCCATCAGGATGTGGGTGTGTGTGGGGCACATGGTCCCCATCAGGGGTGATTGTGTGTGTGTGTGTGTGTGTGTGGCACATGGTCCCCATCAGGGGTTATTGTGTGTGTGGGAGGGGGGGGGCACAAGGTCTCCATCAGGGTGTGTGTGGGGGCACAAGGTCTCAATCAGGGTGTGTGTGGGGGCACAAGGTCCCCATCAGGGTGTGTGTGTGTGGGGCACATGGTCCCCATCAGGGGTGATTGTGTGTGTGGGTGGCACATGGTCCCCATCAGGGTGTGTGTGGCACATGGTCCCCATCAGGGGGTGTGTGTGTGTGTGGGGCACATGGTCCCCATCAGGGGTGATTGTGTGTGTGTGTGTGGGGGGCACATGGTCCCCATCAGGGGTGATTGTGTGTGTGTGTGGGGCACATGGTCCCCATCAGGGGTGATTGTGTGTGTGTGTGTGTGGGGCACATGGTCCCCATCAGGGGGTGTGTGTGGCACATGGTCCCCATCAGGCGTGGTGTGTGTGTGTGTGTGGGGCACATGGTCCCCATCAGGGGTGATTGTGTGTGTGGGGCACATGGTCCCCATCAGGGGTGATTGTGTGTGTGGGGCACAAAATCCCCATCAGGGGTGGTGTGTGTGGGGCACAAAATCCCCATCAGGGGTGGTGTGTGTGTGGCACATGGTCCCCATCAGGGGGGTGTGTGTGGCACATGGTCCCCATCAGGGGTGATTGTGTGTGTGGAGGGGGCACATGGTCCCCATCAGGGGTGATTGTGTGTGTGGCACAAGGTCCCCATCAGGGGGTGTGTGTGGCACATGGTCCCCATCAGGCGTGGTGTGTGTGTGTGTGTGTGTGTGTGTGTGTGTGGCACATGGTCCCCATCAGGGGGTGTGTGTGGGGGGCACAAGTTCCCCATCAGTGTGTGTGTGTGTGTGTGTGTGTGTGTGTGTGTGGCACATGGTCCCCATCAGGGTGTGTGTGTGGCACATGGTCCCCATCAGGGGTTATTGTGTGTGTGGGAGGGGGGGGCACAAGGTCTCCATCAGGGTGTGTGTGGGGGCACAAGGTCCCCATCAGGGTGTGTGTGTGTGTGTGTGGGGGGCACAAGGTCCCCATCAGGGTGTGTGTGTGTGGGGCACATGGTCCCCATCAGGGGTGATTGTGTGTGTGAGTGGCACATGGTCCCCATCAGGGTGTGTGTGGCACATGGTCCCCATCAGGGGGTGTGTGTGTGTGTCTGGGGCACATGGTCCCATCAGGGGTGATTGTGTGTGTGTGTGTGTGGGGGGCACATGGTCCCCATCAGGGTGTGTGTGTGTGGCACATGGTCCCCATCAGGGTGTGTGTGTGTGTGTGGCACAAGGTCCCCATCAGGGGGTGTGTGTGGCACAAGGTCCCCATCAGGGGGTGTGTGTGGCACATGGTCCCCATCAGGCGTGGTGTGTGTGTGGCACATGGTCCCCATCAGGGGGGGTGTGTGGCACATGGTCCCCATCAGGGTGTGTGTGTGGCACATGGTCCCCATCAGGGTGTGGGTGTGTGTGTGTGTTAGGGGCACATGGTCCCCATCAGGGGGTGTGTATGGCACATGGTCCCCATCAGGGGGTGTGTGCAGCACATGGTCCCCATCAGGGGTGATTGTCCATCAGGGGTGATTGTGTGTGTGTGTGTGGGGGGGGGGGGGGCACATGGTCCCCATCAGGGTGTGTGTGGGGGGGGGGCACATGGTCCCCATCAGGGTGTGTGTGTGTGGCACATGGTCCCCATCAGGGGTGATTGTGTGTGGGGGGCACAAGGTCCCCATCAGGGTGTGTGTGTGGGGGGCACAAGGTCCCCATCAGGGTGTGTGTGTGGGGGGGCACAAGGTCCCCATCAGGGTGTGTGTGTGGGGGGGCACAAGGTCCCCATCAGGGTGTGTGTGTGGGGGGGCACAAGGTCCCCATCAGGGTGTGTGTGTGTGTGGGGGGGCACAAGGTCCCCATCAGGATGTGTGTGTGGGGGGCACAAGGTCCCCATCAGGGTGTGTGTGTGGCACATGGTCCCCATCAGGGGTTATTGTGTGTGTGGGGGGGGGGCACAAGGTCCCCATCAGGGTGTGTGTGTGTGGGGCACATGGTCCCCATCAAAGTGTGTGTGTGTGTGTGGCACAAGGTCCCCATCAGGGTGTGTGTGTATGTGTGTGGGGGGGGGGGGCACAAGGTCCCAATCAGGGTGTGTGTGGTGTGTGTGTGTGTGTGTGTGTGTGTGTGTGTGTGGGGGGGGGCACATGGTCCCCATCAGGGTGTGTGTGTGTGGCACATGGTCTTCATCAGGGGTGATTGTGTGTGTGTGTGTGGGGCACATCATCCCCATCAGGGGTGATTGTGTGTGTGGCACATGGTCCCCATCAGGGGTGATGTGTGTGTGTGTGTGTGTGGGTGGCACATGGTCCCCATCAGGGTGTGTGTGTGTGTGTGTGTGGGGCACATGGTCCCCATCAGGGTGTGTGTGTGTGGGGGACATGGTCCCCATCAGGGGTGATTTTGTGTGTGTGGGGTACATGGTCCCCATCAGGGGTGATTGTGTGTGTGTGTGTGTGTGTGTGTGTGTGTGTGTGGCACATGGTCCCCATCAGGGGTGATTGTGTGTGTGGGGCACATGGTCCCCATCAGAGGTGATTGTGTGTGTGTGGGGCACATGGTCCCCATCGGGGGGTGTGTGGCACAAGGTCCCCATCAGGGGTGATTGTGTGTGTGTGGGGCACATGGTCCCCATCAGGGTGTGTGTGTGTGTGTGTGTGGGGGGGGGCACATGGTCCCCATCAGGGGGGGTGTGTGGCACATGGTTTCCATCAGTGGGGGTTTTGGGCACATGGTCCCCATCAGGGGGTGTGTGTGGCACATGATCCCCATCAGGTGGGGTGTGTGGCACATGATCCCCATCAGGTGGGGTGTGTGGCACATGATCCCCATAAGGTGGGGTGTGTGGCACATGATCCCCATCAGGTGGGGTGTGTGGCACATGGTCCCCATCAGGGGTGATTGTGTGTGGCACATGGTCCCCATCAGGGGTGATTGTGTGTGTGTGTGTGTGTGTGGGGCACATGGTCCCCATCAGGGGTGATTGTGTGTGTGTGTGTGTGTGTGGCACATGGTCCCCATCAGGGGGTGTGTGTGTGGCACATGGTCCCCATCAGGGGGTGTGTGTGTGGCACATGGTCCCCATCAGGGGGTGTGTGTGGCACATGGTCCCCATCAGGGGGGGGGTGTGGCACATGGTCCCCATCAGGGGGGGTGTGTGGCACATGGTCCCCATCAGGAGGGGGGGTGTGGCACATGGTCCCCATCAGGGGGGGGGGTGTGGCACATGGTCCCCATCAGGGGGGGGTGTGGCACATGGTCCCCATCAGGGGGGGGGGGGGTGGCACATGGTCCCCATCAGGGGGGGTGTGTGGCTCATGGTCCCCATTAGGGGGGGGGGGGTGTGGCACATGGTCCCCATTAGCAAAGGGGGGTGTGGCACATGGTCCCCATCAGGGGGGGGTGTGGCACATGGTCCCCATCAGGGTGTGTGGGGCACATGGTCCCCATCAGGGTGTGTGTGTGTGTGTGGCACATGGTCTTCATCAGGGGTGATTGTGTGTGTGTGTGTGTGGCACATGGTCCCCATTAGGGGTGATGTGTGTGTGGCACATGGTCCCCATCAGGGTGTGTGTGGGGGACATGGTCCCCATCAAGGGTGATTTTGTGTGTGTGGGGCACATGGTCCCCATCAGGGGTGATTGTGTGTGTGGGGCACATGGTCCCCATCAGGGGTGATTTGTGTGTGTGTGGGGCACATGGTCCCCATCAGGGGGGGGTGTGTGGCACATGGTCCCCATCAGGGGTGATTGTGTGTGTGTGGCACAAGGTCCCCATCAGGGGTGATTGTGTGTGTGTGTGGCACATGGTCCATCAGGGGTGATTGTGTGTGTGGGGCACATGGTCCCCATCAGGGGGTGTGTGTGGCACATGGTCCCCATTAGGGGTGATGTGTGTGTGGCACATGGTCCCCATCAGGGGGGGTGTGTGGCACATGGTCTCCATCAGGGGGGGGGTGTGGCACATGGTCCCCATCAGGGGGGGTGTGTGGCACATGGTCCCCATCAGGGGGTGTGTGTGGCACATGGTCCCCATCAGGGGGGGGGTGTGGCACATGGTCCCCATCAGGGGGGGTGTGGCACATGGTCCCCATCAGGGGGGGTGTGGGGGGGGCACATGGTCCCCATCAGGGTGTGTGTGTGGCACATGGTCCCCATCAGGGTGTGTGTGTGTGTGGGGGGGGGCACATGGTCCCCATCAGGGTGTGTGTGTGGCACATGGTCCCCTTCAGGGTGTGTGTGTGTGTGTGTGTGTGGCACATGGTCCCCTTCAGGGTGTGTGTGTGTGTGTGGCACAAGCTCCCCATCAGGGTGTGTGTGTGGGGGGGCACAAGGTCCCCATCAGGGTGTGTGTGTGGGGGGCACAAGGTCCCCATCAGGGTGTGTGTGGGGGGCACAAGGTCCCCATCAGGGTGTGTGTGTTGCACATGGTCCCCATCAGGGGTTATTGTGTGTGTGGGAGGGGGGGGCACAAGGTCTCCATCAGGGGTTAGTGTGTGTGTGTGTGTGTGTGTGGGGGCACAAGGTCCCCATCAGGGGGTGTGTGTGGGGGGCACATGGTCCCCATCAGGGTGTGTGTGTGGCACAAGGTCCCCATCAGGGTGTGTGTGTGTGTGTGTGTGTGTGTGTGTGTGTGTGTGGCACAAGGTCCCAATCAGGGTGTGTGTGGCACAAGGTCCCCATCAGGGTGTGTGTGTGTGGGGCACATGGTCCCCATCAGGGGTGATTGTGTGTGTGTGTGGCACAAGGTCCCCATCAGGTGTTATTTGTGTGTGTGTGTGGCACATGGTTCCCATCAGGGTGTGTGTGTGTGTGTGGGGGGGGGGCACATGGTCCCCATCAGGGTGTGTGTGTGTGTGTGTGTCTGGGGCACATGGTCCCATCAGGGGTGATTGTGTGTGTGGGGGGCACATGGTCCCCATCAGGGTGTGTGTGTGGCACATGGTCCCCATCAGGGTGTGTGTGTGTGTGTGTGTGTGTGTGTGTGTGTGTGTGTGTGTGTGGCACATGGTCCCCATCAGGGTGTGGGTGTGTGTGTGTGTGTGTGGCACATGGTCCCCATCAGGGGTGATTGTGTGTGTGTGTGTGTGTGTGTGTGTGTGGGGGGCACATGGTCCCCATCAGGGGGTGTGTGGGGCACATGGTCCCCATCAGGGGTTAGTGTGTGTGTGTGTGTGTGTGTGTGTGTGTGTGGGGGGCACATGGTCCCCATCAGGGGGTGTGTGCGGCACATGGTCCCCATCAGGGGTGATTGTGTGTGTGGCACATGGTCCCCATCAGGGGTGATTGTGTGTGTGGCACATGGTCCCCATCAGGGGTGATTGTGTGTGTGGCACATGGTCCCCATCAGGGGTGATTGTGTGTGTGGCACATGGTCCCCATCAGGGGTGATTGTGTGTGTGTGTGTGTGTGGCACATGGTCCCCATCACGAGTGATTGTGTGTGTGTGTGGGGCACATGGTCCCCATCAGGGGTGATTGTGTGTGTGTGTGGGGCACATGGTCCCCATCAGGGGTGATTGTGTGTGTGTGTGGGGCACATGGTCCCCATCAGGGGTGATTGTGTGTGTGTGTGTGTGGGGCACATGGTCCCCATCAGGGGTGATTGTGTGTGTGTGTGTGGGGCACATGGTCCCCATCAGGGGTGATTGTGTGTGTGTGGCACATGGTCCCCATCAGGGGTGATTGTGTGTGTGTGGCACATGGTCCCCATCAGGGGTGATTGTGTGTGTGTGGCACAAGGTCCCCATCAGGGGGTGTGTGTGGCACATGGTCCCCATCAGGCGTGGTGTGTGTGTGTGGGGCACATGGTCCCCATCAGGGGTGATTGTGTGTGTGGGGCACATGGTCCCCATCAGGGGTGATTGTGTGTGTGTGGGGCACATGGTCCCCATCAGGGGTGATTGTGTGTGTGTGGGGCACATGGTCCCCATCAGGGGTGATTGTGTGTGTGTGTGGGGCACATGGTCCCCATCAGGGGTGATTGTCTGTGTGTGTGGGGCACATGGTCCCCATCAGGGGTGATTGTCTGTGTGTGTGGGGCACATGGTCCCCATCAGGGGGTGTGTGTGGCACATGGTCCCCATCAGGCATGGTGTGTGTGTGTGGGGCACATGGTCCCCATCAGGGGTGATTGTGTGTGTGGGGCACAAAATCCCCATCAGGGGTGGTGTGTGTGGCACATGGTCCCCATCAGGGGGTGTGTGTGGCACATGGTCCCCATCAGGGGTGATGTGTGTGTGGAGGGGGCACATAGTCCCCATCAGGGGTGATTGTGTGTGTGGGGCACATGGTCCCCATCAGGGGTGATTGTGTGTGTGTGTGTGTGTGGCACAAGGTCCCCATCAGGGGTGATTGTGTGTGTGTGGCACAAGGTCCCCATCAGGGGGTGTGTGTGGCACATGGTCCCCATCAGGCGTGGTGTGTGTGTGTGTGTCTGTGGCACATGGTCCCCATCAGGGGGTGTGTGTGTGGCACATGGTCCCCATCAGGGTGTGTGTGGCACATGGTCCCCATCAGGGGTTATTCTGTGTGTGGGAGGGGGGGGGCACAAGGTCTCCATCAGGGTGTGTGTGGGGGTACAAGGTCTCAATTAGGGTGTGTGTGGGGGCACAAGGTCCCCATCAGGGTGTGTGTGTGGCACAAGGTCCCCATCAGGGTGTGTGTGTGTGTGTGGGGGGGGGCACATGGTCCCCATCAGGGTGTGGGTGTGTGTGTGTCTGGGGCACATGGTCACATCAGGGGTGATTGTGTGTGTGTGGGGGGCACATGGTCCCCATCAGGGGTGATTGTGTGTGTGGGTGGCACATGGTCCCCATCAGGGTGTGTGTGGCACATGGTCCCCATCAGGGTGTGTGTGTGTGTGTGTGTTTGTGGGGTGGGGCACATGGTCCCCATCAGGGTGTGGGTGTGTGTGTGTGTGTGTCTGGGGCACATGGTCCCATCAGGGGTGATAGTGTGTGTGTGGGGGGCACATGGTCCCCATCAGGGTGTGTGTGTGGGGCACATGGTCCCCATCAGGGTGTGGGTGTGTGTGTGTGTGGGGCACATGGTCCCCATCAGGGTGTGTGTGTGTGTGGGGGGCACATGGTCCCCATCAGGGGTGATTGTGTGTGTGTGTGGGGCACATGGTCCCCATCAGGGGGTGTGTGGGGCACATGGTCCCCATCAGGGGTTATTGTGTGTGTGTGTGGCACATGGTCCCCATCAGGGGTTATTTGTGTGTGTGGGTGGCACATGGTCCCCATCAGGGTGTGTGGGTGGCACATGGTCCCCATCAGGGTGTGGGTGTGTGTGTGTTAGGGGCACATGGTCCCCATCAGGGGTGATTGTGTATGTGTGTGTGTGTGTGGGGCACATGGTCCCCATCAGGGGGTGTGTATGGCACATGGTCCCCATCAGGGGGTGTGTGCAGCACATGGTCCCCATCAGGGGTGATTGTGTGTGGCACATGGTCCCCATCAGGGAAGATTGTCCATCAGGGGTGATTGTGTGTGTGTGTGGGGGGGGGGGGGGGGTGGGGCACATGGTCCCCATCAGGGTGTGTGTGGGGGAAGGCACATGGTCCCCATCAGGGTGTGTGTGTGTGTGTGTGGCACATGGTCCCCATCAGGGTGTGTGTGTGGGGGGGCACAAGGTCCCCATCAGGGTGTGTGTGTGGGGGGGGGCACAAGGTCCCCATCAGGGTGTGTGTGTGTGGGGGGGCACAAGGTCCCCATCAGGGTGTGTGTGTGGGGGGGCACAAGGTCCCCATCAGGGTGTGTGTGTGGGGGGGCACAAGGTCCCCATCAGGGTGTGTGTGTGGGGGGGCACAAGGTCCCCATCATGGTGTGTGTGGGGGGGCACAAGGTCCCCATCAGGATGTGTGTGTGGGGGGCACAAGGTCCCCATCAGGGGTTATTGTGTGTGTGGGGGGGGGCACAAGGTCCCCATCAGGGTGTGTGTGTGGGGGGCACAAGGTCCCCATCAGGGTGTGTGTGTGGGGGGCACAAGGTCCCCATCAGGGTGTGTGTGTGGGGGGGCACAAGGTCCCCATCAGGGTGTGTGTGTGTGTGGGGGGGCACAAGGTCCCCATCAGGGTGTGTGTGTGGGGGGGCACAAGGTCCCCATCAGGATGTGTGTGTGGGGGGCACAAGGTCCCCATCAGGGGTTATTGTGTGTGTGTGGGGGGGGGCACAAGGTCCCCATCAGGGTGTGTGTGTGGGGGGCACATGGTCCCCATCAGGGTGTGTGTGTGTGTGTGTGTGTGTGTGGGGGGGGGGCAAGGTCCCAATCAGGGTGTGTGTGGTGTGTGTGTGTGTGTGGGGCACATGGTCCCCATTAGGAGTGATTGTGTGTGTGTGTGGGTGGCACATGGTCCCCATCAGGGTGTGTGTGGAACATGGTCCCCATCAGGGTGTGTGTGTGTGTGTGTGTGTGTGTGTGTGTGTGTGGGCACATGGTCCCCATCAGGGTGTGTGTGTGTGTGTGTGTGTGTGTGTGGCACATGGTCTTCATCAGGGGTGATTGTGTGTGTGTGGGGCACATCGTCCCCATCAGGGGTGATTGTGTGTGTGTGTGTGTGTGTGTGTGTGCGGTACAAGGTCCCAATCAGGGGTGATTGTGTGTGGGGCACATAGTCCCCATCAGGGGTGATGTGTGTGTGGGTGGCACATGGTCCCCATCAGGGGTGATTGTGTGTGTGTGGGTGGCACATGGTCCCCATCAGGGTGTGTGTGTGTGGGGCACATGGTCCCCATCAGGGTGTGTGTGTGTGGGGGACATGGTCCCCATCAGGGGTGATTTTGTGTGTGTGGGGCACATGGTCCCCATCAGGGGTGATTGTGTGTGTGTGTGTGTGTGTGTGTGGCACATGGTCCCCATCAGGGGTGATTGTGTGTGTGGCACATGGTCCCCATCAGGGGTGATTGTGTGTGTGGGGCACATGGTCCCCATCAGGGGTGATTGTGTGTGTGGGGCACAAGGTCCCCATCAGGGGGTGTGTGTGGCACATGGTCCCCATCAGGCGTGGTGTGTGTGTGTGTGTGTGTGTGTGTGTGTGGCACATGGTCCCCATCAGGGGGGGTGTGTGGCACATGGTCCCCATCAGGGGGGGTGTGTGGCACATGGTCCCCATCAGGGGGGGTTGTGTGGCACATGGTCCCCATCAGGGGGGGGTGTGTGGCACATGGTCCCCATCAGGGGTGGTGTGTGTGTGTGGCACAAGGTCCCCATCAGGGGTGATTGTGTGTGTGTGTGGCACATGGTCCATCAGGGGTGATTGTGTGTGTGGGGCACATGGTCCCCATCAGGGGGTGTGTGTGGCACATGGTCCCCATTAGGGGTGATGTGTGTGTGGCACATGGTCCCCATCAGGGGGGGTGTGTGGCACATGGTCTCCATCAGGGGGGGTGTGTGGCACATGGTCCCCATCAGGGGGGGTGTGTGGCACATGGTCCCCATCAGGGGGTGTGTGTGGCACATGGTCCCCATCAGGGGGGGGGGGTGTGGCACATGGTCCCCATCAGGGGGGGTGTGGCACATGGTCCCCATCAGGGGGGGTGTGGGGGGGGCACATGGTCCCCATCAGGGTGTGTGTGTGGCACATGGTCCCCATCATGGTGTGTGTGTGTGTGGGGGGGGGGCACATGGTCCCCATCAGGGTGTGTGTGTGGCACATGGTCCCCTTCAGGGTGTGTGTGTGTGTGTGTGGCACATGGTCCCCTTCAGGGTGTGTGTGTGTGTGTGTGTGTGTGTGGCACAAGCTCCCCATCAGGGTGTGTGTGTGGGGGGGCACAAGGTCCCCATCAGGGTGTGTGTGTGGGGGGGCACAAGGTCCCCATCAGGGTGTGTGTGTGGGGGGCACAAGGTCCCCATCAGGGTGTGTGTGTGGGGGGCACAAGGTCCCCATCAGGGTGTGTGTGGGGGGCACAAGGTCCCCATCAGGGGTTATTGTGTGTGTGGGAGGGGGGGGCACAAGGTCTCCATCAGGGGTTAGTGTGTGTGTGTGTGTGGGGGCACAAGGTCCCCATCAGGGGGTGTGTGTGGGGGGCACAAGGTCCCCATCAGGGTGTGTGTGTGGCACAAGGTCCCCATCAGGGTGTGTGTGTGTGTGTGTGTGTGTGTGGGGCACAAGGTCCCAATCAGGGTGTGTGTGGCACAAGGTCCCCATCAGGGTGTGTGTGTGTGGGGCACATGGTCCCCATCAGGGTGTGTGTGTGTGTGTGGGGGGGGGGGGCACATGGTCCCCATCAGGGTGTGTGTGTGTGTGTGTCTGGGGCACATGGTCCCATCAGGGGTGATTGTGTTTGTGGGGGGCACATGGTCCCCATCAGGGTGTGTGTGTGGCACATGGTCCCCATCAGGGTGTGTGTGTGTGTGGGGGGGGCACATGGTCCCCATCAGGGTGTGGGTGTGTGTGTGTGTGTGGCACATGGTCCCCATCAGGGGTGATTGTGTGTGTGTGTGTGGGGGGGGGGGGCACATGGTCCCCATCAGGGGGTGTGTGGGGCACATGGTCCCCATCAGGGGTTAGTGTGTGTGTGTGTGTGTGTGTGTGTGTCTGTGTGGCACATGGTCCCCATCAGGGGTTATTTGTGTGTGTGGGTGGCACATGGTCCCCATCAGGGTGTGTGTGTGGCACATGGTCCCCATCAGGGTGTGGGTGTGTGTGTGTTAGGGGCACATGGTCCCCATCAGGGGTGATTGTGTATGTATGTGTGTGTGTGTGTGGGGCACATGGTCCCCATCAGGGGGTGTGTATGGCACATGGTCCCCATCAGGGGGTGTGTGCGGCACATGGTCCCCATCAGGGGTGATTGTGTGTGTGGCACATGGTCCCCATCAGGGGTGATTGTGTGTGTGGCACATGGTCCCCATCAGGGGTGATTGTGTGTGTGGTACATGGTCCCCATCAGGGGTGATTGTGTGTGGCACATGGTCCCCATCAGGGGTGATTGTGTGTGTGTGTGTGTGTGTGTGTGTGTGTGTGTGTGTGTGTGTGTGGCACATGGTCCCCATCACGAGTGATTGTGTGTGTGTGTGGGGCACATGGTCCCCATCAGGGGTGATTGTGTGTGTGTGTGGGGCACATGGTCCCCATCAGGGGTGATTGTGTGTGTGTGTGGGGCACATGGTCCCCATCAGGGGTGATTGTGTGTGTGTGTGTGTGTGTGGGGCACATGGTCCCCATCAGGGGTGATTGTGTGTGTGTGGCACATGGTCCCCATCAGGGGTGATTGTGTGTGTGTGGCACATGGTCCCCATCAGGGGTGATTGTGTGTGTGGCACATGGTCCCCATCAGGGGTGATTGTGTGTGTGTGGCACAAGGTCCCCATCAGGGGGTGTGTGTGGCACATGGTCCCCATCAGGCGTGGTGTGTGTGTGTGGGGCACATGGTCCCCATCAGGGGTGATTGTGTGTGTGTGGCACATGGTCCCCATCAGGGGTGATTGTGTGTGTGGGGCACATGGTCCCCATCAGGGGTGATTGTGTGTGTGTGTGGGGCACATGGTCCCCATCAGGGGTGATTGTGTGTGTGTGGGGCACATGGTCCCCATCAGGGGTGATTGTGTGTGTGTGTGGGGCACATGGTCCCCATCAGGGGTGATTGTCTGTGTGTGTGGGGCACATGGTCCCCATCAGGGGTGATTGTCTGTGTGTGTGGGGCACATGGTCCCCATCAGGCATGGTGTGTGTGTGTGGGGCACATGGTCCCCATCAGGGGGTGTGTATGGCACATGGTCCCCATCAGGGGGTGTGTGCGGCACATGGTCCCCATCAGGGGTGATTGTGTGTGTGGCACATGGTCCCCATCAGGGGTGATTGTGTGTGTGGCACATGGTCCCCATCAGGGGTGATTGTGTGTGTGGCACATGGTCCCCATCAGGGGTGATTGTGTGTGGCACATGGTCCCCATCAGGGGTGATTGTGTGTGTGTGTGTGTGTGTGTGTGTGTGTGGCACATGGTCCCCATCACGAGTGATTGTGTGTGTGTGTGGGGCACATGGTCCCCATCAGGGGTGATTGTGTGTGTGTGTGGGGCACATGGTCCCCATCAGGGGTGATTGTGTGTGTGTGTGGGGCACATGGTCCCCATCAGGGGTGATTGTGTGTGTGTGTGGGGCACATGGTCCCCATCAGGGGTGATTGTGTGTGTGTGTGTGTGTGGGGCACATGGTCCCCATCAGGGGTGATTGTGTGTGTGTGGCACATGGTCCCCATCAGGGGTGATTGTGTGTGTGTGGCACATGGTCCCCATCAGGGGTGATTGTGTGTGTGTGGCACAAGGTCCCCATCAGGGGGTGTGTGTGGCACATGGTCCCCATCAGGCGTGGTGTGTGTGTGTGGGGCACATGGTCCCCATCAGGGGTGATTGTATGTGTGTGTGTGTGGGGCACATGGTCCCCATCAGGGGTGATTGTGTGTGTGTGTGGGGCACATGGTCCCCATCAGGGGTGATTGTCTGTGTGTGTGGGGCACATGGTCCCCATCAGGGGTGATTGTCTGTGTGTGTGGGGCACATGGTCCCCATCAGGGGGTGTGTGTGGCACATGGTCCCCATCAGGCATGGTGTGTATGTGTGGGGCACATGGTCCCCATCAGGGGTGATTGTGTGTGTGGGGCACAAAATCCCCATCAGGGGTGGTGTGTGTGGCACATGGTCCCCATCAGGGGGTGTGTGTGGCACATGGTCCCCATCAAGGGTGATGTGTGTGTGGAGGGGGCACATAGTCCCCATCAGGGGTGATTGTGTGTGTGGGGCACATGGTCCCCATCAGGGGTGATTGTGTGTGTGTGTGTGTGTGTCTGTGGCACATGGTCCCCATCAGGGGGTGTGTGTGTGTGGCACATGGTCCCCATCAGGGTGTGTGTGGGGGCACAAGGTCTCAATCAGGGTGTGTGTGGGGGCACAAGGTCCCCATCAGGGTGTGTGTGTGGCACAAGGTCCCCATCAGGGTGTGTGTGTGTGTGTGGGGGGGGGGCACATGGTCCCCATCAGGGTGTGGGTGTGTGTGTGTGTGTGTGTGTCTGGGGCACATGGTCCCCATCAGGGGTGATTGTGTGTGTGGGTGGCACATGGTCCCCATCAGGGTGTGTGTGGCACATGGTCCCCATCAGGGTGTGTGTGTGTGTGTGTTTGTGGGGTGGGGCACATGGTCCCCATCAGGGTGTGGGTGTGTGTGTGTGTGTGTGTGTGTCTGGGGCACATGGTCCCATCAGGGGTGATAGTGTGTGTGTGGGGGGCACATGGTCCCCATCAGGGTGTGTGTGTGGGGCACATGGTCCCCATCAGGGTGTGGGTGTGTGTGTGTGTGTGGGGCACATGGTCCCCATCAGGGTGTGTGTGTGTGTGGGGGGCACATGGTCCCCATCAGGGGTGATTGTGTGTGTGTGTGGGGCACATGGTCCCCATCAGGGGGTGTGTGGGGCACATGGTCCCCATCAGGGGTTATTGTGTGTGTGTGTGGCACATGGTCCCCATCAGGGTTATTTGTGTGTGTGGGTGGCACATGGTCCCCATCAGGGTGTGTGAGTGGCACATGGTCCCCATCAGGGTGTGGGTGTGTGTGTGTTAGGGGCACATGGTTCCCCATCAGGGGTGATTGTGTATGTGTGTGTGTGTGTGTGTGGGGCACATGGTCCCCATCAGGGGGTGTGTATGGCACATGGTCCCCATCAGGGGGTGTGTGCAGCACATGGTCCCCATCAGGGGTGATTGTGTGTGGCACATGGTCCCCATCAGGGAAGATTGTCCATCAGGGGTGATTGTGTGTGTGTGTGTGGGGGGGGGGGGGGCACATGGTCCCCATCAGGGTGTGTGTGGGGGGGGGCACAAGGTCCCCATCAGGGTGTGTGTGTGGGGGGGGCACAAGGTCCCCATCAGGGTGTGTGTGTGGGGGGGCACAAGGTCCCCATCAGGGTGTGTGTGTGGGGGGGCACAAGGTCCCCATCAGGGTGTGTGTGTGGGGGGGCACAAGGTCCCCATCAGGGTGTGTGTGTGGGGGGGCACAAGGTCCCCATCAGGGTGTGTGTGTGGGGGGGCACAAGGTCCCCATCAGGGTGTGTGTGTGGGGGGGCACAAGGTCCCCATCAGGGTGTGTGTGGGGGGGCACAAGGTCCCCATCAGGATGTGTGTGTGGGGGGCACAAGGTCCCCATCAGGGGTTATTGTGTGTGTGGGGGGGGGGCACAAGGTCCCCATCAGGGTGTGTGTGTGTGGGGGGCACAAGGTCCCCATCAGGGTGTGTGTGTGGGGGGCACAAGGTCCCCATCAGGGTGTGTGTGTGGGGGGGGCACAAGGTCCCCATCAGGGTGTGTGTGTGGGGGGGCACAAGGTCCCCATCAGGGTGTGTGTGTGGGGGGGCACAAGGTCCCCATCAGGGTGTGTGTGTGTGTGGGGGGGCACAAGGTCCCCATCAGGGTGTGTGTGTGGGGGGGCACAAGGTCCCCATCAGGATGTGTGTGTGTGGGGGGCACATGGTCCCCATCAGGGGTGATTGTGTGTGTGTGGGGGGCACATGGTCCCCATCAGGGTGTGTGTGTGTGTGTGTATGTGTGTGTGGGGGGGGGGGGCAAGGTCCCCATCAGGATGTGTGTGTGTGGGGGGCACATGGTCCCCATCAGGGGTGATTGTGTGTGTGTGTGGGGCACATGGTCCCCATCAGGGGTGATTGTGTTTGTGTGTGTGGGGCACATGGTCCCCATCAGGGGTGATTGTGTGTGTGTGTGGGGCACATGGTCCCCATCAGGGGTGATTGTGTGTGTGTGTGGCACATGGTCCCCATCAGGGGTGATTGTGTGTGTGTGGGGCACATGGTCCCCATCAGGGGTGATTGTGTGTGTGGGGCACATGGTCCCCATCAGGGGTGATTGTGTGTGTGTGTGGGGCACATGGTCCCCATCAGGGTGTGTGTGTGGGGGGCACATGGTCCCCATCAGGGTGTGTGTGTGGCACATGGTCCCCATCAGGGGTGATTGTGTGTGTGTGTGTGTGGGGCACATGGTCCCCATCAGGGGTGATTGTGTGTGTGTGTGGGGGGGGCACATGGTCCCCATCAGGGGTGATTGTGTGTGTGTGTGGGGCACATGGTCCCCATCAGGGGTGATTGTGTGTGTGTGTGGCACATGGTCCCCATCAGGGGTGATTGTGTGTGTGTGGCACAAGGTCCCCATCAGGGGGTATGTGCGGCACATGGTCCCCATCAGGGGTGATTGTATGTGTGGGGGGCACATGGTCCCCATCAGGGTGTGTGTGTGTGGCACATGGTCCCCATCAGGATGTGGGTGTGTGTGGGGCACATGGTCCCCATCAGGGGTGATTGTGTGTGTGTGTGTGTGTGTGTGTGTGTGGCACATGGTCCCCATCAGGGGTGATTGTGTGTGTGTGGGGCACATGGTCCCCATCAGGGGTGATTGTGTGTGTGTGGGGCACATGGTCCCCATCAGGGGTGATTGTGTGTGTGTGTGGGGCACATGGTCCCCATCAGGGGTGATTGTGTGTGTGGGGCACATGGTCCCCATCAGGGGTGATTGTGTGTGTGGGGCACATGGTCCCCATCAGGGGGTGTGTGTGGCACATGGTCCCCATCAGGCGTGGTGTGTGTGTGTGGGGCACATGGTCCCCATCAGGGGTGATTGTGTGTGTGTGGGGCACATGGTCCCCATCAGGGGTGATTGTGTGTGTGGGGCACATGGTCCCCATCAGGGGTGATTGTGTGTGTGTGTGTGGCACAAGATCCCCATCAGGGGTGATTGTGTGTGTGTGGCACAAGGTCCCCATCAGGCGTGGTGTGTGTGTGTGTGTGTGTGTGTGTGTGTGTGTGTGTGTGTGGCACATGGTCCCCATCAGGGGGTGTGTGTGGGGGGCACAAGGTCCCCATCAGGGTGTGTGTGTGTGTGTGTGTGTGTGTGGCACATGGTCCCCATCAGGGTGTGTGTGTGGCACATGGTCCCCATCAGGGGTTATTGTGTGTGTGGGAGGGGGGGGGCACAAGGTCTCCATCAGGGTGTGTGTGGGGGCACAAGGTCTCAATCAGGGTGTGTGTGGGGGCACAAGGTCCCCATCAGGGTGTGTGTGTGGCACAAGGTCCCCATCAGGGGGTGTGTGTGTGTGTGTGTGTGTGTGTGTGTGGGGGGCACAAGGTCCCCATCAGGGTGTGTGTGTGGGGGCACATGGTCCCCATCAGGGGTGATTGTGTGTGTGGGTGGCACATGGTCCCCATCAGGGTGTGTGTGGCACATGGTCCCCATCAGGGGGTGTGTGTGTGTGTGTGTGGGGGGGGCACATGGTCCCCATCAGGGTGTGGGGGTGTGTGTGTGTGTCTGGGGCACATGGTCCCATCAGGGGTGATTGTGTGTGTGTGGGGGGCACATGGTCCCCATCAGGGTGTGTGTGTGTGGCACATGGTCCCCATCAGGGTGTGGGTGTGTGTGTGTGTGGGGCACATGGTCCCCATCAGGGTGTGGGTGTGTGTGTGTGTGTGTGGGGCACATGGTCCCCATCAGGGTGTGGGTGTGTGTGTGGGGGGGGCACAGGGTCCCCATCAGGGGTGATTGTGTGTGTGTGTGTGTGTGTGTGTGTCACATGGTCCCCATCAGGGGGTGTGTGGGGCACATGGTCCCCATCAGGGGTTATTGTGTGTGTGTGTGGCACATGGTCCCCATCAGGGGTTATTTGTGTGTGTGGGTGGCACATGGTCCCCATCAGGGTGTGTGTGTGGCACATGGTCCCCATCAGGGTGTGGGTGTGTGTGTGTTAGGGGCACATGGTCCCCATCAGGGGTGATTGTGTATGTGTATGTGTGTGTGGGGCACATGGTCCCCATCAGGGGGTGTGTATGGCACATGGTCCCCATCAGGGGGTGTGTGCAGCACATGGTCCCCATCAGGGGTGATTGTGTGTGGCACATGGTCCCCATCAGGGTGGTTGTCCATCAGGGGTGATTGTGTGTGTGTGGGGGGGGGGGGGGTGGGGCACATGGTCCCCCATAAGGGTGTGTGTGGGGGGGGCACATGGTCCCCATCAGGGTGTGTGATGTGGGGGGCACAAGGTCCCCATCAGGGTGTGTGTGTGGGGGGCACAAGGTCCCCATCAGGGTGTGTGTGGGGGGGGGGCACAAGGTCCCCATCAGGGGTGTGTGTGTGGGGGGGGGCACAAGGTCCCCATCAGGGTGTGTGTGGGGGGGGGGGCACAAGGTCCCCATCAAAGTGTGTGTGTGGGGGGGCACAAGGTCCCCATCAGGGTGTGTGTGTGTGGGGGGGCACAAGGTCCCCATCAGGTGTGTGTGTGTGGGGGGGCACAAGGTCCCCCATCAGGATGTGTGTGTGGCACATGGTCCCCATCAGGGGTTGATTGTGTGTGTGGGGGGGGGGCACAAGGTCCCCATCAAAGTGTGTGTGTGGGGGGGCACAAGGTCCCCATCAGGGGTGTGTGTGTGGGGGGCACATGGTCCCCATCAAAGTGGTGTGTGTGTGGCACAAGGTCCCCATCAGGGTGTGTGTGTGTGTGTGTGTGTGTGTGTGTGTGTGTGTGTGTGTGTGTGTGGCACATGGTCCCCATCAGGGTGTGTGTGTGTGGCACATGGTCTTCATCAGGGGTGATTGTGTGTGTGTGGGGCACATCATCCCCATCAGGGGTGATTGTGTGTGTGCGGTACAAGGTCCCAATCAGGGGTGATTGTGTGTGTGGCACATGGTCCCCATCAGGGGTGGTGTGTGTGTGTGGTGGGTGGCACATGGTCCCCATCAGGGTGTGTGTGTGTGGGTGGCACATGGTCCCCATCAGGGTGTGTGTGTGTTGGGTGGCATGGTCCCACA
>NW_027444094.1:202500-239272 GCF_048569485.1 Anomaloglossus baeobatrachus | reverse complement strand
CTGTCCTGTCCGTCTTTTTGTATCGTGAATTGGAAAGACTGCAAGGGGGAGGGGAGTTGCTTGCGCCCTAAAGGAGGAGTTATTCAGATTCATTGCAGTGGGCGGCGGCTGCAAAACGCACCATTCTTCTTGTTTTTGCTCTGCAAAGCAGCCTTTTCAAGGGTTGGCTTGGGTGACAAAATGTCTTGTGTAGGCGTGGGTTTGTCTCCCTCTCGCTCTCTCTCCCTAAGATGTGTCCGGCATAGGCCAGGGTGCCACTCGAGGCCCAAACCAATTCTGGTTATCGCTTCTCGGCCTTTTGGCTAAGATCAAGTGTAGTATCTGTTCTTATCAGTTTAATATCTGATACGTCCCCTATCTGGGGACCATATATTAAATGGATTTTTAGAACAGGGAGATGGAAAAAGAGCTTGCTCTGTCCACTCCACGCATTGACCTGGTATTGCAGTACCTCCAGGAACGGTGCACCCCTTCTTAACCCAGTTTCCAAAAGCAGAACTCGATTCACCTGATTCATATTAGCCCGATTAGCGAATTGAAATGAATTTTTATCTAACACACTTTTTACTTGCTTTATTCATCCAAATAGCAAACTCATCACCACTCAACTTCACCAACTCTGCTATGTCCCGTGCAGTATCTTGTTGTCAGTCTAATCTAGATCATGTGTAATTGAATGGAATAGATCCCTTTTGGACAAAGTGGAGTCAGATGCTGCAGTGACCACAGGTGTGAGAGGATCTACAATTGGCATCTGGTGTTATCTCTCTGCTTCCACTCCAAATAAAGTTACCTGTTGTTACCTGAACGTCAAATACTAAGAATGGGCGGCCTATGAAAGAATTAGTACTTTCATTAAGTATACTAAACCGGCTAATTGGGAATAGACAAACTGTAAAAAGCCCTCTGAGAAAGCCCCTCTCTAACCTTTGTTAGTAAGCTTTTCTGTAGCCTGCCTGTTGATGTATTTTCGGTTTGAACAGTGCACAACATGAAGAGACGGAACACTGGCGGCTTGTCACAATGCCCCCCGATGACATCACAATAGCGCTGCTGCCTAGAAAAACAAGCTGCGCAGAAGAAGTTGTTCTTTGGGTGGGAGGGTGGGCTAGTGGAAGGAGGGGCAATCTCTTTTTTTCCCGGGTGGTAGGGGGATGACAGGAGAAGGGAAGCGGGTGGTGAGAAAGGTACAGAGGGCAGGGTTTGGGGGCTGGGAAGGAAAGGGAAAAGATTAGGGTTTGGGGATGATGAAAGGCTTTCTACGGGTAAGGATGGCAAAGGGTGGCAGTGACGGAAAGTCAGGCAACCTGTCCTGTCCGTCTTTTTGTATCGTGAATTGGAAAGACTGCAAGGGGGAGGGGAGTTGCTTGCGCCCTAAAGGAGGAGTTATTCAGATTCATTGCCAGTGGGCGGCGGCTGCAAAACGCACCATTCTTCTTGTTTTTGCTCTGCAAAGCAGCCTTTTCAAGGGTTGGCTTGGGTGACAAAATGTCTTGTGTAGGCGTGGGTTTGTCTCCCTCTCGCTCTCTCTCCCTAAGATGTGTCCGGCATAGGCCAGGGTGCCACTCGAGGCCCAAACCAATTCTGGTTATCGCTTCTCGGCCTTTTGGCTAAGATCAAGTGTAGTATCTGTTCTTATCAGTTTAATATCTGATACGTCCCCTATCTGGGGACCATATATTAAATGGATTTTTAGAACAGGGAGATGGAAAAAGAGCTTGCTCTGTCCACTCCACGCATTGACCTGGTATTGCAGTACCTCCAGGAACGGTGCACCCCTTCTTAACCCAGTTTCCAAAAGCAGAACTCGATTCACCTGATTCATATTAGCCCGATTAGCGAATTGAAATGAATTTTTATCTAACACACTTTTTACTTGCTTTATTCATCCAAATAGCAAACTCATCACCACTCAACTTCACCAACTCTGCTATGTCCCGTGCAGTATCTTGTTGTCAGTCTAATCTAGATCATGTGTAATTGAATGGAATAGATCCCTTTTGGACAAAGTGGAGTCAGATGCTGCAGTGACCACAGGTGTGAGAGGATCTACAATTGGCATCTGGTGTTATCTCTCTGCTTCCACTCCAAATAAAGTTACCTGTTGTTACCTGAACGTCAAATACTAAGAATGGGCGGCCTATGAAAGAATTAGTACTTTCATTAAGTATACTAAACCGGCTAATTGGGAATAGACAAACTGTAAAAAGCCCTCTGAGAAAGCCCCTCTCTAACCTTTGTTAGTAAGCTTTTCTGTAGCCTGCCTGTTGATGTATTTTCGGTTTGAACAGTGCACAACATGAAGAGACGGAACACTGGCGGCTTGTCACAATGCCCCCCGATGACATCACAATAGCGCTGCTGCCTAGAAAACAAGCTGCGCAGAAGAAGTTGTTCTTTGGGTGGGAGGGTGGGCTAGTGGAAGGAGGGGGCAATCTCTTTTTTTCCCGGGTGGTAGGGGGATGACAGGAGAAGGGAAGCGGGTGGTGAGAAAGGTACAGAGGGCAGGGTTTGGGGGCTGGGAAGGAAAGGAAAAGATTAGGGTTTGGGGATGATGAAAGGGCTTTCTACGGGTAAGGATGGCAAAGGGTGGCAGTGACGGAAAGTCAGGCAACCTGTCCTGTCCGTCTTTTTGTATCGTGAATTGGAAAGACTGCAAGGGGGAGGGGAGTTGCTTGCGCCCTAAAGGAGGAGTTATTCAGATTCATTGCAGTGGGCGGCGGCTGCAAAACGCACCATTCTTCTTGTTTTTGCTCTGCAAAGCAGCCTTTTCAAGGGTTGGCTTGGGTGACAAAATGTCTTGTGTAGGCGTGGTTTGTCTCCCTCTCGCTCTCTCTCCCTAAGATGTGTCCGGCATAGGCCAGGGTGCCACTCGAGGCCCAAACCAATTCTGGTTATCGCTTCTCGGCCTTTTGGCTAAGATCAAGTGTAGTATCTGTTCTTATCAGTTTAATATCTGATACGTCCCCTATCTGGGGACCATATATTAAATGGATTTTTAGAACAGGGAGATGGAAAAAGAGCTTGCTCTGTCCACTCCACGCATTGACCTGGTATTGCAGTACCTCCAGGAACGGTGCACCCCTTCTTAACCCAGTTTCCAAAAGCAGAACTCGATTCACCTGATTCATATTAGCCCGATTAGCGAATTGAAATGAATTTTTATCTAACACACTTTTTACTTGCTTTATTCATCCAAATAGCAAACTCATCACCACTCAACTTCACCAACTCTGCTATGTCCCGTGCAGTATCTTGTTGTCAGTCTAATCTAGATCATGTGTAATTGAATGGAATAGATCCCTTTTGGACAAAGTGGAGTCAGATGCTGCAGTGACCACAGGTGTGAGAGGATCTACAATTGGCATCTGGTGTTATCTCTCTGCTTCCACTCCAAATAAAGTTACCTGTTGTTACCTGAACGTCAAATACTAAGAATGGGCGGCCTATGAAAGAATTAGTACTTTCATTAAGTATACTAAACCGGCTAATTGGGAATAGACAAACTGTAAAAAGCCCTCTGAGAAAGCCCCTCTCTAACCTTTGTTAGTAAGCTTTTCTGTAGCCTGCCTGTTGATGTATTTTCGGTTTGAACAGTGCACAACATGAAGAGACGGAACACTGGCGGCTTGTCACAATGCCCCCCGATGACATCACAATAGCGCTGCTGCCTAGAAAACAAGCTGCGCAGAAGAAGTTGTTCTTTGGGTGGGAGGGTGGGCTAGTGGAAGGAGGGGGCAATCTCTTTTTTTCCCGGGTGGTAGGGGGATGACAGGAGAAGGGAAGCGGGTGGTGAGAAAGGTACAGAGGGCAGGGTTTGGGGGCTGGGAAGGAAAGGGAAAAGATTAGGGTTTGGGGATGATGAAAGGGCTTTCTACGGGTAAGGATGGCAAAGGGTGGCAGTGACGGAAAGTCAGGCAACCTGTCCTGTCCGTCTTTTTGTATCGTGAATTGGAAAGACTGCAAGGGGGAGGGGAGTTGCTTGCGCCCTAAAGGAGGAGTTATTCAGATTCATTGCAGTGGGCGGCGGCTGCAAAACGCACCATTCTTCTTGTTTTTGCTCTGCAAAGCAGCCTTTTCAAGGGTTGGCTTGGGTGACAAAATGTCTTGTGTAGGCGTGGGTTTGTCTCCCTCTCGCTCTCTCTCCCTAAGATGTGTCCGGCATAGGCCAGGGTGCCACTCGAGGCCCAAACCAATTCTGGTTATCGCTTCTCGCCTTTTGGCTAAGATCAAGTGTAGTATCTGTTCTTATCAGTTTAATATCTGATACGTCCCCTATCTGGGGACCATATATTAAATGGATTTTTAGAACAGGGAGATGGAAAAAGAGCTTGCTCTGTCCACTCCACGCATTGACCTGGTATTGCAGTACCTCCAGGAACGGTGCACCCCTTCTTAACCCAGTTTCCAAAAGCAGAACTCGATTCACCTGATTCATATTAGCCCGATTAGCGAATTGAAATGAATTTTTATCTAACACACTTTTTACTTGCTTTATTCATCCAAATAGCAAACTCATCACCACTCAACTTCACCAACTCTGCTATGTCCCGTGCAGTATCTTGTTGTCAGTCTAATCTAGATCATGTGTAATTGAATGGAATAGATCCCTTTTGGACAAAGTGGAGTCAGATGCTGCAGTGACCACAGGTGTGAGAGGATCTACAATTGGCATCTGGTGTTATCTCTCTGCTTCCACTCCAAATAAAGTTACCTGTTGTTACCTGAACGTCAAATACTAAGAATGGGCGGCCTATGAAAGAATTAGTACTTTCATTAAGTATACTAAACCGGCTAATTGGGAATAGACAAACTGTAAAAAGCCCTCTGAGAAAGCCCCTCTCTAACCTTTGTTAGTAAGCTTTTCTGTAGCCTGCCTGTTGATGTATTTTCGGTTTGAACAGTGCACAACATGAAGAGACGGAACACTGGCGGCTTGTCACAATGCCCCCCGATGACATCACAATAGCGCTGCTGCCTAGAAAACAAGCTGCGCAGAAGAAGTTGTTCTTTGGGTGGGAGGGTGGGCTAGTGGAAGGAGGGGGCAATCTCTTTTTTTCCCGGGTGGTAGGGGGATGACAGGAGAAGGGAAGCGGGTGGTGAGAAAGGTACAGAGGGCAGGGTTTGGGGGCTGGGAAGGAAAGGGAAAAGATTAGGGTTTGGGGATGATGAAAGGGCTTTCTACGGGTAAGGATGGCAAAGGGTGGCAGTGACGGAAAGTCAGGCAACCTGTCCTGTCCGTCTTTTTGTATCGTGAATTGGAAAGACTGCAAGGGGGAGGGGAGTTGCTTGCGCCCTAAAGGAGGAGTTATTCAGATTCATTGCAGTGGGCGGCGGCTGCAAAACGCACCATTCTTCTTGTTTTTGCTCTGCAAAGCAGCCTTTTCAAGGGTTGGCTTGGGTGACAAAATGTCTTGTGTAGGCGTGGGTTTGTCTCCCTCTCGCTCTCTCTCCCTAAGATGTGTCCGG
Source organism: Anomaloglossus baeobatrachus (assembly GCF_048569485.1). NCBI lineage: Eukaryota > Metazoa > Chordata > Amphibia > Anura > Aromobatidae > Anomaloglossus > Anomaloglossus baeobatrachus. The sequence continues at coordinate 233,803 of NW_027444094.1, read as the reverse complement.
CATAGGCCAGGGTGCCACTCGAGGCCCAAACCAATTCTGGTTATCGCTTCTCGGCCTTTTGGCTAAGATCAAGTGTAGTATCTGTTCTTATCAGTTTAATATCTGATACGTCCCCTATCTGGGGACCATATATTAAATGGATTTTTAGAACAGGGAGATGGAAAAAGAGCTTGCTCTGTCCACTCCACGCATTGACCTGGTATTGCAGTACCTCCAGGAACGGTGCACCCCTTCTTAACCCAGTTTCCAAAAGCAGAACTCGATTCACCTGATTCATATTAGCCCGATTAGCGAATTGAAATGAATTTTTATCTAACACACTTTTTACTTGCTTTATTCATCCAAATAGCAAACTCATCACCACTCAACTTCACCAACTCTGCTATGTCCCGTGCAGTATCTTGTTGTCAGTCTAATCTAGATCATGTGTAATTGAATGGAATAGATCCCTTTTGGACAAAGTGGAGTCAGATGCTGCAGTGACCACAGGTGTGAGAGGATCTACAATTGGCATCTGGTGTTATCTCTCTGCTTCCACTCCAAATAAAGTTACCTGTTGTTACCTGAACGTCAAATACTAAGAATGGGCGGCCTATGAAAGAATTAGTACTTTCATTAAGTATACTAAACCGGCTAATTGGGAATAGACAAACTGTAAAAAGCCCTCTGAGAAAGCCCCTCTCTAACCTTTGTTAGTAAGCTTTTCTGTAGCCTGCCTGTTGATGTATTTTCGGTTTGAACAGTGCACAACATGAAGAGACGGAACACTGGCGGCTTGTCACAATGCCCCCCGATGACATCACAATAGCGCTGCTGCCTAGAAAACAAGCTGCGCAGAAGAAGTTGTTCTTTGGGTGGGAGGGTGGGCTAGTGGAAGGAGGGGGCAATCTCTTTTTTTCCCGGGTGGTAGGGGGATGACAGGAGAAGGGAAGCGGGTGGTGAGAAAGGTACAGAGGGCAGGGTTTGGGGGCTGGGAAGGAAAGGGAAAAGATTAGGGTTTGGGGATGATGAAAGGGCTTTCTACGGGTAAGGATGGCAAAGGGTGGCAGTGACGGAAAGTCAGGCAACCTGTCCTGTCCGTCTTTTTGTATCGTGAATTGGAAAGACTGCAAGGGGGAGGGGAGTTGCTTGCGCCCTAAAGGAGGAGTTATTCAGATTCATTGCAGTGGGCGGCGGCTGCAAAACGCACCATTCTTCTTGTTTTTGCTCTGCAAAGCAGCCTTTTCAAGGGTTGGCTTGGGTGACAAAATGTCTTGTGTAGGCGTGGGTTTGTCTCCCTCTCGCTCTCTCTCCCTAAGATGTGTCCGGCATAGGCCAGGGTGCCACTCGAGGCCCAAACCAATTCTGGTTATCGCTTCTCGGCCTTTTGGCTAAGATCAAGTGTAGTATCTGTTCTTATCAGTTTAATATCTGATACGTCCCCTATCTGGGGACCATATATTAAATGGATTTTTAGAACAGGGAGATGGAAAAAGAGCTTGCTCTGTCCACTCCACGCATTGACCTGGTATTGCAGTACCTCCAGGAACGGTGCACCCCTTCTTAACCCAGTTTCCAAAAGCAGAACTCGATTCACCTGATTCATATTAGCCCGATTAGCGAATTGAAATGAATTTTTATCTAACACACTTTTTACTTGCTTTATTCATCCAAATAGCAAACTCATCACCACTCAACTTCACCAACTCTGCTATGTCCCGTGCAGTATCTTGTTGTCAGTCTAATCTAGATCATGTGTAATTGAATGGAATAGATCCCTTTTGGACAAAGTGGAGTCAGATGCTGCAGTGACCACAGGTGTGAGAGGATCTACAATTGGCATCTGGTGTTATCTCTCTGCTTCCACTCCAAATAAAGTTACCTGTTGTTACCTGAACGTCAAATACTAAGAATGGGCGGCCTATGAAAGAATTAGTACTTTCATTAAGTATACTAAACCGGCTAATTGGGAATAGACAAACTGTAAAAAGCCCTCTGAGAAAGCCCCTCTCTAACCTTTGTTAGTAAGCTTTTCTGTAGCCTGCCTGTTGATGTATTTTCGGTTTGAACAGTGCACAACATGAAGAGACGGAACACTGGCGGCTTGTCACAATGCCCCCCGATGACATCACAATAGCGCTGCTGCCTAGAAAACAAGCTGCGCAGAAGAAGTTGTTCTTTGGGTGGGAGGGTGGGCTAGTGGAAGGAGGGGGCAATCTCTTTTTTTCCCGGGTGGTAGGGGGATGACAGGAGAAGGGAAGCGGGTGGTGAGAAAGGTACAGAGGGCAGGGTTTGGGGGCTGGGAAGGAAAGGGAAAAGATTAGGGTTTGGGGATGATGAAAGGGCTTTCTACGGGTAAGGATGGCAAAGGGTGGCAGTGACGGAAAGTCAGGCAACCTGTCCTGTCCGTCTTTTTGTATCGTGAATTGGAAAGACTGCAAGGGGGAGGGGAGTTGCTTGCGCCCTAAAGGAGGAGTTATTCAGATTCATTGCAGTGGGCGGCGGCTGCAAAACGCACCATTCTTCTTGTTTTTGCTCTGCAAAGCAGCCTTTTCAAGGGTTGGCTTGGGTGACAAAATGTCTTGTGTAGGCGTGGGTTTGTCTCCCTCTCGCTCTCTCTCCCTAAGATGTGTCCGGCATAGGCCAGGGTGCCACTCGAGGCCCAAACCAATTCTGGTTATCGCTTCTCGGCCTTTTGGCTAAGATCAAGTGTAGTATCTGTTCTTATCAGTTTAATATCTGATACGTCCCCTATCTGGGGACCATATATTAAATGGATTTTTAGAACAGGGAGATGGAAAAAGAGCTTGCTCTGTCCACTCCACGCATTGACCTGGTATTGCAGTACCTCCAGGAACGGTGCACCCCTTCTTAACCCAGTTTCCAAAAGCAGAACTCGATTCACCTGATTCATATTAGCCCGATTAGCGAATTGAAATGAATTTTTATCTAACACACTTTTTACTTGCTTTATTCATCCAAATAGCAAACTCATCACCACTCAACTTCACCAACTCTGCTATGTCCCGTGCAGTATCTTGTTGTCAGTCTAATCTAGATCATGTGTAATTGAATGGAATAGATCCCTTTTGGACAAAGTGGAGTCAGATGCTGCAGTGACCACAGGTGTGAGAGGATCTACAATTGGCATCTGGTGTTATCTCTCTGCTTCCACTCCAAATAAAGTTACCTGTTGTTACCTGAACGTCAAATACTAAGAATGGGCGGCCTATGAAAGAATTAGTACTTTCATTAAGTATACTAAACCGGCTAATTGGGAATAGACAAACTGTAAAAAGCCCTCTGAGAAAGCCCCTCTCTAACCTTTGTTAGTAAGCTTTTCTGTAGCCTGCCTGTTGATGTATTTTCGGTTTGAACAGTGCACAACATGAAGAGACGGAACACTGGCGGCTTGTCACAATGCCCCCCGATGACATCACAATAGCGCTGCTGCCTAGAAAACAAGCTGCGCAGAAGAAGTTGTTCTTTGGGTGGGAGGGTGGGCTAGTGGAAGGAGGGGGCAATCTCTTTTTTTCCCGGGTGGTAGGGGGATGACAGGAGAAGGGAAGCGGGTGGTGAGAAAGGTACAGAGGGCAGGGTTTGGGGGCTGGGAAGGAAAGGGAAAAGATTAGGGTTTGGGGATGATGAAAGGGCTTTCTACGGGTAAGGATGGCAAAGGGTGGCAGTGACGGAAAGTCAGGCAACCTGTCCTGTCCGTCTTTTTGTATCGTGAATTGGAAAGACTGCAAGGGGGAGGGGAGTTGCTTGCGCCCTAAAGGAGGAGTTATTCAGATTCATTGCAGTGGGCGGCGGCTGCAAAACGCACCATTCTTCTTGTTTTTGCTCTGCAAAGCAGCCTTTTCAAGGGTTGGCTTGGGTGACAAAATGTCTTGTGTAGGCGTGGGTTTGTCTCCCTCTCGCTCTCTCTCCCTAAGATGTGTCCGGCATAGGCCAGGGTGCCACTCGAGGCCCAAACCAATTCTGGTTATCGCTTCTCGGCCTTTTGGCTAAGATCAAGTGTAGTATCTGTTCTTATCAGTTTAATATCTGATACGTCCCCTATCTGGGGACCATATATTAAATGGATTTTTAGAACAGGGAGATGGAAAAAGAGCTTGCTCTGTCCACTCCACGCATTGACCTGGTATTGCAGTACCTCCAGGAACGGTGCACCCCTTCTTAACCCAGTTTCCAAAAGCAGAACTCGATTCACCTGATTCATATTAGCCCGATTAGCGAATTGAAATGAATTTTTATCTAACACACTTTTTACTTGCTTTATTCATCCAAATAGCAAACTCATCACCACTCAACTTCACCAACTCTGCTATGTCCCGTGCAGTATCTTGTTGTCAGTCTAATCTAGATCATGTGTAATTGAATGGAATAGATCCCTTTTGGACAAAGTGGAGTCAGATGCTGCAGTGACCACAGGTGTGAGAGGATCTACAATTGGCATCTGGTGTTATCTCTCTGCTTCCACTCCAAATAAAGTTACCTGTTGTTACCTGAACGTCAAATACTAAGAATGGGCGGCCTATGAAAGAATTAGTACTTTCATTAAGTATACTAAACCGGCTAATTGGGAATAGACAAACTGTAAAAAGCCCTCTGAGAAAGCCCCTCTCTAACCTTTGTTAGTAAGCTTTTCTGTAGCCTGCCTGTTGATGTATTTTCGGTTTGAACAGTGCACAACATGAAGAGACGGAACACTGGCGGCTTGTCACAATGCCCCCCGATGACATCACAATAGCGCTGCTGCCTAGAAAACAAGCTGCGCAGAAGAAGTTGTTCTTTGGGTGGGAGGGTGGGCTAGTGGAAGGAGGGGGCAATCTCTTTTTTTCCCGGGTGGTAGGGGGATGACAGGAGAAGGGAAGCGGGTGGTGAGAAAGGTACAGAGGGCAGGGTTTGGGGGCTGGGAAGGAAAGGGAAAAGATTAGGGTTTGGGGATGATGAAAGGGCTTTCTACGGGTAAGGATGGCAAAGGGTGGCAGTGACGGAAAGTCAGGCAACCTGTCCTGTCCGTCTTTTTGTATCGTGAATTGGAAAGACTGCAAGGGGGAGGGGAGTTGCTTGCGCCCTAAAGGAGGAGTTATTCAGATTCATTGCAGTGGGCGGCGGCTGCAAAACGCACCATTCTTCTTGTTTTTGCTCTGCAAAGCAGCCTTTTCAAGGGTTGGCTTGGGTGACAAAATGTCTTGTGTAGGCGTGGGTTTGTCTCCCTCTCGCTCTCTCTCCCTAAGATGTGTCCGGCATAGGCCAGGGTGCCACTCGAGGCCCAAACCAATTCTGGTTATCGCTTCTCGGCCTTTTGGCTAAGATCAAGTGTAGTATCTGTTCTTATCAGTTTAATATCTGATACGTCCCCTATCTGGGGACCATATATTAAATGGATTTTTAGAACAGGGAGATGGAAAAAGAGCTTGCTCTGTCCACTCCACGCATTGACCTGGTATTGCAGTACCTCCAGGAACGGTGCACCCCTTCTTAACCCAGTTTCCAAAAGCAGAACTCGATTCACCTGATTCATATTAGCCCGATTAGCGAATTGAAATGAATTTTTATCTAACACACTTTTTACTTGCTTTATTCATCCAAATAGCAAACTCATCACCACTCAACTTCACCAACTCTGCTATGTCCCGTGCAGTATCTTGTTGTCAGTCTAATCTAGATCATGTGTAATTGAATGGAATAGATCCCTTTTGGACAAAGTGGAGTCAGATGCTGCAGTGACCACAGGTGTGAGAGGATCTACAATTGGCATCTGGTGTTATCTCTCTGCTTCCACTCCAAATAAAGTTACCTGTTGTTACCTGAACGTCAAATACTAAGAATGGGCGGCCTATGAAAGAATTAGTACTTTCATTAAGTATACTAAACCGGCTAATTGGGAATAGACAAACTGTAAAAAGCCCTCTGAGAAAGCCCCTCTCTAACCTTTGTTAGTAAGCTTTTCTGTAGCCTGCCTGTTGATGTATTTTCGGTTTGAACAGTGCACAACATGAAGAGACGGAACACTGGCGGCTTGTCACAATGCCCCCCGATGACATCACAATAGCGCTGCTGCCTAGAAAACAAGCTGCGCAGAAGAAGTTGTTCTTTGGGTGGGAGGGTGGGCTAGTGGAAGGAGGGGGCAATCTCTTTTTTTCCCGGGTGGTAGGGGGATGACAGGAGAAGGGAAGCGGGTGGTGAGAAAGGTACAGAGGGCAGGGTTTGGGGGCTGGGAAGGAAAGGGAAAAGATTAGGGTTTGGGGATGATGAAAGGGCTTTCTACGGGTAAGGATGGCAAAGGGTGGCAGTGACGGAAAGTCAGGCAACCTGTCCTGTCCGTCTTTTTGTATCGTGAATTGGAAAGACTGCAAGGGGGAGGGGAGTTGCTTGCGCCCTAAAGGAGGAGTTATTCAGATTCATTGCAGTGGGCGGCGGCTGCAAAACGCACCATTCTTCTTGTTTTTGCTCTGCAAAGCAGCCTTTTCAAGGGTTGGCTTGGGTGACAAAATGTCTTGTGTAGGCGTGGGTTTGTCTCCCTCTCGCTCTCTCTCCCTAAGATGTGTCCGGCATAGGCCAGGGTGCCACTCGAGGCCCAAACCAATTCTGGTTATCGCTTCTCGGCCTTTTGGCTAAGATCAAGTGTAGTATCTGTTCTTATCAGTTTAATATCTGATACGTCCCCTATCTGGGGACCATATATTAAATGGATTTTTAGAACAGGGAGATGGAAAAAGAGCTTGCTCTGTCCACTCCACGCATTGACCTGGTATTGCAGTACCTCCAGGAACGGTGCACCCCTTCTTAACCCAGTTTCCAAAAGCAGAACTCGATTCACCTGATTCATATTAGCCCGATTAGCGAATTGAAATGAATTTTTATCTAACACACTTTTTACTTGCTTTATTCATCCAAATAGCAAACTCATCACCACTCAACTTCACCAACTCTGCTATGTCCCGTGCAGTATCTTGTTGTCAGTCTAATCTAGATCATGTGTAATTGAATGGAATAGATCCCTTTTGGACAAAGTGGAGTCAGATGCTGCAGTGACCACAGGTGTGAGAGGATCTACAATTGGCATCTGGTGTTATCTCTCTGCTTCCACTCCAAATAAAGTTACCTGTTGTTACCTGAACGTCAAATACTAAGAATGGGCGGCCTATGAAAGAATTAGTACTTTCATTAAGTATACTAAACCGGCTAATTGGGAATAGACAAACTGTAAAAAGCCCTCTGAGAAAGCCCCTCTCTAACCTTTGTTAGTAAGCTTTTCTGTAGCCTGCCTGTTGATGTATTTTCGGTTTGAACAGTGCACAACATGAAGAGACGGAACACTGGCGGCTTGTCACAATGCCCCCCGATGACATCACAATAGCGCTGCTGCCTAGAAAACAAGCTGCGCAGAAGAAGTTGTTCTTTGGGTGGGAGGGTGGGCTAGTGGAAGGAGGGGGCAATCTCTTTTTTTCCCGGGTGGTAGGGGGATGACAGGAGAAGGGAAGCGGGTGGTGAGAAAGGTACAGAGGGCAGGGTTTGGGGGCTGGGAAGGAAAGGGAAAAGATTAGGGTTTGGGGATGATGAAAGGGCTTTCTACGGGTAAGGATGGCAAAGGGTGGCAGTGACGGAAAGTCAGGCAACCTGTCCTGTCCGTCTTTTTGTATCGTGAATTGGAAAGACTGCAAGGGGGAGGGGAGTTGCTTGCGCCCTAAAGGAGGAGTTATTCAGATTCATTGCAGTGGGCGGCGGCTGCAAAACGCACCATTCTTCTTGTTTTTGCTCTGCAAAGCAGCCTTTTCAAGGGTTGGCTTGGGTGACAAAATGTCTTGTGTAGGCGTGGGTTTGTCTCCCTCTCGCTCTCTCTCCCTAAGATGTGTCCGGCATAGGCCAGGGTGCCACTCGAGGCCCAAACCAATTCTGGTTATCGCTTCTCGGCCTTTTGGCTAAGATCAAGTGTAGTATCTGTTCTTATCAGTTTAATATCTGATACGTCCCCTATCTGGGGACCATATATTAAATGGATTTTTAGAACAGGGAGATGGAAAAAGAGCTTGCTCTGTCCACTCCACGCATTGACCTGGTATTGCAGTACCTCCAGGAACGGTGCACCCCTTCTTAACCCAGTTTCCAAAAGCAGAACTCGATTCACCTGATTCATATTAGCCCGATTAGCGAATTGAAATGAATTTTTATCTAACACACTTTTTACTTGCTTTATTCATCCAAATAGCAAACTCATCACCACTCAACTTCACCAACTCTGCTATGTCCCGTGCAGTATCTTGTTGTCAGTCTAATCTAGATCATGTGTAATTGAATGGAATAGATCCCTTTTGGACAAAGTGGAGTCAGATGCTGCAGTGACCACAGGTGTGAGAGGATCTACAATTGGCATCTGGTGTTATCTCTCTGCTTCCACTCCAAATAAAGTTACCTGTTGTTACCTGAACGTCAAATACTAAGAATGGGCGGCCTATGAAAGAATTAGTACTTTCATTAAGTATACTAAACCGGCTAATTGGGAATAGACAAACTGTAAAAAGCCCTCTGAGAAAGCCCCTCTCTAACCTTTGTTAGTAAGCTTTTCTGTAGCCTGCCTGTTGATGTATTTTCGGTTTGAACAGTGCACAACATGAAGAGACGGAACACTGGCGGCTTGTCACAATGCCCCCCGATGACATCACAATAGCGCTGCTGCCTAGAAAACAAGCTGCGCAGAAGAAGTTGTTCTTTGGGTGGGAGGGTGGGCTAGTGGAAGGAGGGGGCAATCTCTTTTTTTCCCGGGTGGTAGGGGGATGACAGGAGAAGGGAAGCGGGTGGTGAGAAAGGTACAGAGGGCAGGGTTTGGGGGCTGGGAAGGAAAGGGAAAAGATTAGGGTTTGGGGATGATGAAAGGGCTTTCTACGGGTAAGGATGGCAAAGGGTGGCAGTGACGGAAAGTCAGGCAACCTGTCCTGTCCGTCTTTTTGTATCGTGAATTGGAAAGACTGCAAGGGGGAGGGGAGTTGCTTGCGCCCTAAAGGAGGAGTTATTCAGATTCATTGCAGTGGGCGGCGGCTGCAAAACGCACCATTCTTCTTGTTTTTGCTCTGCAAAGCAGCCTTTTCAAGGGTTGGCTTGGGTGACAAAATGTCTTGTGTAGGCGTGGGTTTGTCTCCCTCTCGCTCTCTCTCCCTAAGATGTGTCCGGCATAGGCCAGGGTGCCACTCGAGGCCCAAACCAATTCTGGTTATCGCTTCTCGGCCTTTTGGCTAAGATCAAGTGTAGTATCTGTTCTTATCAGTTTAATATCTGATACGTCCCCTATCTGGGGACCATATATTAAATGGATTTTTAGAACAGGGAGATGGAAAAAGAGCTTGCTCTGTCCACTCCACGCATTGACCTGGTATTGCAGTACCTCCAGGAACGGTGCACCCCTTCTTAACCCAGTTTCCAAAAGCAGAACTCGATTCACCTGATTCATATTAGCCCGATTAGCGAATTGAAATGAATTTTTATCTAACACACTTTTTACTTGCTTTATTCATCCAAATAGCAAACTCATCACCACTCAACTTCACCAACTCTGCTATGTCCCGTGCAGTATCTTGTTGTCAGTCTAATCTAGATCATGTGTAATTGAATGGAATAGATCCCTTTTGGACAAAGTGGAGTCAGATGCTGCAGTGACCACAGGTGTGAGAGGATCTACAATTGGCATCTGGTGTTATCTCTCTGCTTCCACTCCAAATAAAGTTACCTGTTGTTACCTGAACGTCAAATACTAAGAATGGGCGGCCTATGAAAGAATTAGTACTTTCATTAAGTATACTAAACCGGCTAATTGGGAATAGACAAACTGTAAAAAGCCCTCTGAGAAAGCCCCTCTCTAACCTTTGTTAGTAAGCTTTTCTGTAGCCTGCCTGTTGATGTATTTTCGGTTTGAACAGTGCACAACATGAAGAGACGGAACACTGGCGGCTTGTCACAATGCCCCCCGATGACATCACAATAGCGCTGCTGCCTAGAAAACAAGCTGCGCAGAAGAAGTTGTTCTTTGGGTGGGAGGGTGGGCTAGTGGAAGGAGGGGGCAATCTCTTTTTTTCCCGGGTGGTAGGGGGATGACAGGAGAAGGGAAGCGGGTGGTGAGAAAGGTACAGAGGGCAGGGTTTGGGGGCTGGGAAGGAAAGGGAAAAGATTAGGGTTTGGGGATGATGAAAGGGCTTTCTACGGGTAAGGATGGCAAAGGGTGGCAGTGACGGAAAGTCAGGCAACCTGTCCTGTCCGTCTTTTTGTATCGTGAATTGGAAAGACTGCAAGGGGGAGGGGAGTTGCTTGCGCCCTAAAGGAGGAGTTATTCAGATTCATTGCAGTGGGCGGCGGCTGCAAAACGCACCATTCTTCTTGTTTTTGCTCTGCAAAGCAGCCTTTTCAAGGGTTGGCTTGGGTGACAAAATGTCTTGTGTAGGCGTGGGTTTGTCTCCCTCTCGCTCTCTCTCCCTAAGATGTGTCCGGCATAGGCCAGGGTGCCACTCGAGGCCCAAACCAATTCTGGTTATCGCTTCTCGGCCTTTTGGCTAAGATCAAGTGTAGTATCTGTTCTTATCAGTTTAATATCTGATACGTCCCCTATCTGGGGACCATATATTAAATGGATTTTTAGAACAGGGAGATGGAAAAAGAGCTTGCTCTGTCCACTCCACGCATTGACCTGGTATTGCAGTACCTCCAGGAACGGTGCACCCCTTCTTAACCCAGTTTCCAAAAGCAGAACTCGATTCACCTGATTCATATTAGCCCGATTAGCGAATTGAAATGAATTTTTATCTAACACACTTTTTACTTGCTTTATTCATCCAAATAGCAAACTCATCACCACTCAACTTCACCAACTCTGCTATGTCCCGTGCAGTATCTTGTTGTCAGTCTAATCTAGATCATGTGTAATTGAATGGAATAGATCCCTTTTGGACAAAGTGGAGTCAGATGCTGCAGTGACCACAGGTGTGAGAGGATCTACAATTGGCATCTGGTGTTATCTCTCTGCTTCCACTCCAAATAAAGTTACCTGTTGTTACCTGAACGTCAAATACTAAGAATGGGCGGCCTATGAAAGAATTAGTACTTTCATTAAGTATACTAAACCGGCTAATTGGGAATAGACAAACTGTAAAAAGCCCTCTGAGAAAGCCCCTCTCTAACCTTTGTTAGTAAGCTTTTCTGTAGCCTGCCTGTTGATGTATTTTCGGTTTGAACAGTGCACAACATGAAGAGACGGAACACTGGCGGCTTGTCACAATGCCCCCCGATGACATCACAATAGCGCTGCTGCCTAGAAAACAAGCTGCGCAGAAGAAGTTGTTCTTTGGGTGGGAGGGTGGGCTAGTGGAAGGAGGGGGCAATCTCTTTTTTTCCCGGGTGGTAGGGGGATGACAGGAGAAGGGAAGCGGGTGGTGAGAAAGGTACAGAGGGCAGGGTTTGGGGGCTGGGAAGGAAAGGGAAAAGATTAGGGTTTGGGGATGATGAAAGGGCTTTCTACGGGTAAGGATGGCAAAGGGTGGCAGTGACGGAAAGTCAGGCAACCTGTCCTGTCCGTCTTTTTGTATCGTGAATTGGAAAGACTGCAAGGGGGAGGGGAGTTGCTTGCGCCCTAAAGGAGGAGTTATTCAGATTCATTGCAGTGGGCGGCGGCTGCAATACGCACCATTCTTCTTGTTTTTGCTCTGCAAAGCAGCCTTTTCAAGGGTTGGCTTGGGTGACAAAATGTCTTGTGTAGGCGTGGGTTTGTCTCCCTCTCGCTCTCTCTCCCTAAGATGTGTCCGGCATAGGCCAGGGTGCCACTCGAGGCCCAAACCAATTCTGGTTATCGCTTCTCGGCCTTTTGGCTAAGATCAAGTGTAGTATCTGTTCTTATCAGTTTAATATCTGATACGTCCCCTATCTGGGGACCATATATTAAATGGATTTTTAGAACAGGGAGATGGAAAAAGAGCTTGCTCTGTCCACTCCACGCATTGACCTGGTATTGCAGTACCTCCAGGAACGGTGCACCCCTTCTTTACCCAGTTTCCAAAAGCAGAACTCGATTCACCTGATTCATATTAGCCCGATTAGCGAATTGAAATGAATTTTTATCTAACACACTTTTTACTTGCTTTATTCATCCAAATAGCAAACTCATCACCACTCAACTTCACCAACTCTGCTATGTCCCGTGCAGTATCTTGTTGTCAGTCTAATCTAGATCATGTGTAATTGAATGGAATAGATCCCTTTTGGACAAAGTGGAGTCAGATGCTGCAGTGACCACAGGTGTGAGAGGATCTACAATTGGCATCTGGTGTTATCTCTCTGCTTCCACTCCAAATAAAGTTACCTGTTGTTACCTGAACGTCAAATACTAAGAATGGGCGGCCTATGAAAGAATTAGTACTTTCATTAAGTATACTAAACCGGCTAATTGGGAATAGACAAACTGTAAAAAGCCCTCTGAGAAAGCCCCTCTCTAACCTTTGTTAGTAAGCTTTTCTGTAGCCTGCCTGTTGATGTATTTTCGGTTTGAACAGTGCACAACATGAAGAGACGGAACACTGGCGGCTTGTCACAATGCCCCCCGATGACATCACAATAGCGCTGCTGCCTAGAAAACAAGCTGCGCAGAAGAAGTTGTTCTTTGGGTGGGAGGGTGGGCTAGTGGAAGGAGGGGGCAATCTCTTTTTTTCCCGGGTGGTAGGGGGATGACAGGAGAAGGGAAGCGGGTGGTGAGAAAGGTACAGAGGGCAGGGTTTGGGGGCTGGGAAGGAAAGGGAAAAGATTAGGGTTTGGGGATGATGAAAGGGCTTTCTACGGGTAAGGATGGCAAAGGGTGGCAGTGACGGAAAGTCAGGCAACCTGTCCTGTCCGTCTTTTTGTATCGTGAATTGGAAAGACTGCAAGGGGGAGGGGAGTTGCTTGCGCCCTAAAGGAGGAGTTATTCAGATTCATTGCAGTGGGCGGCGGCTGCAAAACGCACCATTCTTCTTGTTTTTGCTCTGCAAAGCAGCCTTTTCAAGGGTTGGCTTGGGTGACAAAATGTCTTGTGTAGGCGTGGGTTTGTCTCCCTCTCGCTCTCTCTCCCTAAGATGTGTCCGGCATAGGCCAGGGTGCCACTCGAGGCCCAAACCAATTCTGGTTATCGCTTCTCGGCCTTTTGGCTAAGATCAAGTGTAGTATCTGTGAGGCTCGGCAGATGCAATGCACACTGGAAGGTTGCGCTTGCTAGTACTCTTGATGTATAGTATATTCATCTAGAGGAAAACATGGCCCTACCAGGATCGAGGCTATTAGACTGAGTAAGTGTGGGGGCTATGGTGCAATGTGCCCCAGGACTGACGACCCTGGAGTGAGTCTGAGCTTGCTGGCTTGGGACCCCGGCGAGCCTTGGGCTCTGTAGCACACCGTACCTTGCCCTTTCATACTTTCTGAGCATATTGCTCTATCCCGGCCTTCTGGCTAGGAAGGGAAATTTTTATAATCATGGTCGGAGGTCCGTTCAGCTTTGGGCTGAGAAACCAACACCCGGTTGGAGGTCCGGGTCAGCTTCGGCTGAGAAACCAACACCCGGTTGGAGGTCTGGGTCAGCTTCGGCTGAGAAACCAACACCCGGTTGGAGGTCCGGGTCAGCTTCGGCTGAGAAACCAACACCCGGTTGGAGGTCCGGTTAGCCTTGGGCTGAGAAACCAACACCGGTTGACGGTCCGGGCAGTTTCGGCTGCGAAACCAACAACTAGTAGCTCTCTACTCCACTTGGGTAAGATGCCTGGGTGGACGCTGGGAGCAACGACAAGGCTCAACCAGGCTTCGGCTTGGGGGAGCACCGAAGATCCCTGACCCTTGCTGTGGCCTTCTGGCTCGGAGGGACGGGGTTGATTTTTGGGGACCCTCTCCTCACGGAGGGGTCCACACGAATCCTAGCCTTTGCACTGTTTTTGGTGTGACTTCGGTCATGCATTTTTTGCGGTGCTTTGGAAAGCTTCATTAAATCAAAAATCTGTTCTTATCAGTTTAATATCTGATACGTCCCCTATCTGGGGACCATATATTAAATGGATTTTTAGAACAGGGAGATGGAAAAAGAGCTTGCTCTGTCCACTCCACGCATTGACCTGGTATTGCAGTACCTCCAGGAACGGTGCACCCCTTCTTAACCCAGTTTCCAAAAGCAGAACTCGATTCACCTGATTCATATTAGCCCGATTAGCGAATTGAAATGAATTTTTATCTAACACACTTTTTACTTGCTTTATTCATCCAAATAGCAAACTCATCACCACTCAACTTCACCAACTCTGCTATGTCCCGTGCAGTATCTTGTTGTCAGTCTAATCTAGATCATGTGTAATTGAATGGAATAGATCCCTTTTGGACAAAGTGGAGTCAGATGCTGCAGTGACCACAGGTGTGAGAGGATCTACAATTGGCATCTGGTGTTATCTCTCTGCTTCCACTCCAAATAAAGTTACCTGTTGTTACCTGAACGTCAAATACTAAGAATGGGCGGCCTATGAAAGAATTAGTACTTTCATTAAGTATACTAAACTGGCTAATTGGGAATAGACAAACTGTAAAAAGCCCTCTGAGAAAGCCCCTCTCTAACCTTTGTTAGTAAGCTTTTCTGTAGCCTGCCTGTTGATGTATTTTCGGTTTGAACAGTGCACAACATGAAGAGACGGAACACTGGCGGCTTGTCACAATGCCCCCCGATGACATCACAATAGCGCTGCTGCCTAGAAAACAAGCTGCGCAGAAGAAGTTGTTCTTTGGGTGGGAGGGTGGGCTAGTGGAAGGAGGGGGCAATCTCTTTTTTTCCCGGGTGGTAGGGGGATGACAGGAGAAGGGAAGCGGGTGGTGAGAAAGGTACAGAGGGCAGGGTTTGGGGGCTGGGAAGGAAAGGGAAAAGATTAGGGTTTGGGGATGATGAAAGGGCTTTCTACGGGTAAGGATGGCAAAGGGTGGCAGTGACGGAAAGTCAGGCAACCTGTCCTGTCCGTCTTTTTGTATCGTGAATTGGAAAGACTGCAAGGGGGAGGGGAGTTGCTTGCGCCCTAAAGGAGGAGTTATTCAGATTCATTGCAGTGGGCGGCGGCTGCAAAACGCACCATTCTTCTTGTTTTTGCTCTGCAAAGCAGCCTTTTCAAGGGTTGGCTTGGGTGACAAAATGTCTTGTGTAGGCGTGGGTTTGTCTCCCTCTCGCTCTCTCTCCCTAAGATGTGTCCGGCATAGGCCAGGGTGCCACTCGAGGCCCAAACCAATTCTGGTTATCGCTTCTCGGCCTTTTGGCTAAGATCAAGTGTAGTATCTGTTCTTATCAGTTTAATATCTGATACGTCCCCTATCTGGGGACCATATATTAAATGGATTTTTAGAACAGGGAGATGGAAAAAGAGCTTGCTCTGTCCACTCCACGCATTGACCTGGTATTGCAGTACCTCCAGGAACGGTGCACCCCTTCTTAACCCAGTTTCCAAAAGCAGAACTCGATTCACCTGATTCATATTAGCCCGATTAGCGAATTGAAATGAATTTTTATCTAACACACTTTTTACTTGCTTTATTCATCCAAATAGCAAACTCATCACCACTCAACTTCACCAACTCTGCTATGTCCCGTGCAGTATCTTGTTGTCAGTCTAATCTAGATCATGTGTAATTGAATGGAATAGATCCCTTTTGGACAAAGTGGAGTCAGATGCTGCAGTGACCACAGGTGTGAGAGGATCTACAATTGGCATCTGGTGTTATCTCTCTGCTTCCACTCCAAATAAAGTTACCTGTTGTTACCTGAACGTCAAATACTAAGAATGGGCGGCCTATGAAAGAATTAGTACTTTCATTAAGTATACTAAACCGGCTAATTGGGAATAGACAAACTGTAAAAAGCCCTCTGAGAAAGCCCCTCTCTAACCTTTGTTAGTAAGCTTTTCTGTAGCCTGCCTGTTGATGTATTTTCGGTTTGAACAGTGCACAACATGAAGAGACGGAACACTGGCGGCTTGTCACAATGCCCCCCGATGACATCACAATAGCGCTGCTGCCTAGAAAACAAGCTGCGCAGAAGAAGTTGTTCTTTGGGTGGGAGGGTGGGCTAGTGGAAGGAGGGGGCAATCTCTTTTTTTCCCGGGTGGTAGGGGGATGACAGGAGAAGGGAAGCGGGTGGTGAGAAAGGTACAGAGGGCAGGGTTTGGGGGCTGGGAAGGAAAGGGAAAAGATTAGGGTTTGGGGATGATGAAAGGGCTTTCTACGGGTAAGGATGGCAAAGGGTGGCAGTGACGGAAAGTCAGGCAACCTGTCCTGTCCGTCTTTTTGTATCGTGAATTGGAAAGACTGCAAGGGGGAGGGGAGTTGCTTGCGCCCTAAAGGAGGAGTTATTCAGATTCATTGCAGTGGGCGGCGGCTGCAAAACGCACCATTCTTCTTGTTTTTGCTCTGCAAAGCAGCCTTTTCAAGGGTTGGCTTGGGTGACAAAATGTCTTGTGTAGGCGTGGGTTTGTCTCCCTCTCGCTCTCTCTCCCTAAGATGTGTCCGGCATAGGCCAGGGTGCCACTCGAGGCCCAAACCAATTCTGGTTATCGCTTCTCGGCCTTTTGGCTAAGATCAAGTGTAGTATCTGTTCTTATCAGTTTAATATCTGATACGTCCCCTATCTGGGGACCATATATTAAATGGATTTTTAGAA
The DNA here is from genome assembly GCF_048569485.1 of Anomaloglossus baeobatrachus. Lineage (NCBI taxonomy): Eukaryota > Metazoa > Chordata > Amphibia > Anura > Aromobatidae > Anomaloglossus > Anomaloglossus baeobatrachus. The sequence goes on along the minus strand of NW_027444094.1, from coordinate 217,140 downwards.
CAGGGAGATGGAAAAAGAGCTTGCTCTGTCCACTCCACGCATTGACCTGGTATTGCAGTACCTCCAGGAACGGTGCACCCCTTCTTAACCCAGTTTCCAAAAGCAGAACTCGATTCACCTGATTCATATTAGCCCGATTAGCGAATTGAAATGAATTTTTATCTAACACACTTTTTACTTGCTTTATTCATCCAAATAGCAAACTCATCACCACTCAACTTCACCAACTCTGCTATGTCCCGTGCAGTATCTTGTTGTCAGTCTAATCTAGATCATGTGTAATTGAATGGAATAGATCCCTTTTGGACAAAGTGGAGTCAGATGCTGCAGTGACCACAGGTGTGAGAGGATCTACAATTGGCATCTGGTGTTATCTCTCTGCTTCCACTCCAAATAAAGTTACCTGTTGTTACCTGAACGTCAAATACTAAGAATGGGCGGCCTATGAAAGAATTAGTACTTTCATTAAGTATACTAAACCGGCTAATTGGGAATAGACAAACTGTAAAAAGCCCTCTGAGAAAGCCCCTCTCTAACCTTTGTTAGTAAGCTTTTCTGTAGCCTGCCTGTTGATGTATTTTCGGTTTGAACAGTGCACAACATGAAGAGACGGAACACTGGCGGCTTGTCACAATGCCCCCCGATGACATCACAATAGCGCTGCTGCCTAGAAAACAAGCTGCGCAGAAGAAGTTGTTCTTTGGGTGGGAGGGTGGGCTAGTGGAAGGAGGGGGCAATCTCTTTTTTTCCCGGGTGGTAGGGGGATGACAGGAGAAGGGAAGCGGGTGGTGAGAAAGGTACAGAGGGCAGGGTTTGGGGGCTGGGAAGGAAAGGGAAAAGATTAGGGTTTGGGGATGATGAAAGGGCTTTCTACGGGTAAGGATGGCAAAGGGTGGCAGTGACGGAAAGTCAGGCAACCTGTCCTGTCCGTCTTTTTGTATCGTGAATTGGAAAGACTGCAAGGGGGAGGGGAGTTGCTTGCGCCCTAAAGGAGGAGTTATTCAGATTCATTGCAGTGGGCGGCGGCTGCAAAACGCACCATTCTTCTTGTTTTTGCTCTGCAAAGCAGCCTTTTCAAGGGTTGGCTTGGGTGACAAAATGTCTTGTGTAGGCGTGGGTTTGTCTCCCTCTCGCTCTCTCTCCCTAAGATGTGTCCGGCATAGGCCAGGGTGCCACTCGAGGCCCAAACCAATTCTGGTTATCGCTTCTCGGCCTTTTGGCTAAGATCAAGTGTAGTATCTGTGAGGCTCGGCAGATGCAATGCACACTGGAAGGTTGCGCTTGCTAGTACTCTTAATGTATAGTATATTCATCTAGAGGAAAACATGGCCCTACCAGGATCGAGGCTATTAGACTGAGTAAGTGTGGGGGCTATGGTGCAATGTGCCCCAGGACTGACGACCCTGGAGTGAGTCTGAGCTTGCTGGCTTGGGACCCCGGCGAGCCTTGGGCTCTGTAGCACACCGTACCTTGCCCTTTCATACTTTCTGAGCATATTGCTCTATCCCGGCCTTCTGGCTAGGAAGGAAAATTTTTATAATCATGGTCGGAGGTCCGTTCAGCTTTGGGCTGAGAAACCAACACTCGGTTGGAGGTCCGGGTCAGCTTCGGCTGAGAAACCAACACCCGGTTGGAGGTCTGGGTCAGCTTCGGCTGAGAAACCAACACCCGGTTGGAGGTCCGGGTCAGCTTCGGCTGAGAAACCAACACCCGGTTGGAGGTCCGGTTAGCCTTGGGCTGAGAAACCAACACCGGTTGACGGTCCGGGCAGTTTCGGCTGCGAAACCAACAACTAGTAGCTCTCTACTCCACTTGGGTAAGATGCCTGGGTGGACGCTGGGAGCAACGACAAGGCTCAACCAGGCTTCAGCTTGGGGGAGCACCGAAGATCCCTGACCCTTGCTGTGGCCTTCTGGCTCGGAGGGACGGGGTTGATTTTTGGGGACCCTCTCCTCACGGAGGGGTCCACACGAATCCTAGCCTTTGCACTGTTTTTGGTGTGACTTCGGTCATGCATTTTTTGCGGTGCTTTGGAAAGCTTCATTAAATCAAAAATCTGTTCTTATCAGTTTAATATCTGATACGTCCCCTATCTGGGGACCATATATTAAATGGATTTTTAGAACAGGGAGATGGAAAAAGAGCTTGCTCTGTCCACTCCACGCATTGACCTGGTATTGCAGTACCTCCAGGAACGGTGCACCCCTTCTTAACCCAGTTTCCAAAAGCAGAACTCGATTCACCTGATTCATATTAGCCCGATTAGCGAATTGAAATGAATTTTTATCTAACACACTTTTTACTTGCTTTATTCATCCAAATAGCAAACTCATCACCACTCAACTTCACCAACTCTGCTATGTCCCGTGCAGTATCTTGTTGTCAGTCTAATCTAGATCATGTGTAATTGAATGGAATAGATCCCTTTTGGACAAAGTGGAGTCAGATGCTGCAGTGACCACAGGTGTGAGAGGATCTACAATTGGCATCTGGTGTTATCTCTCTGCTTCCACTCCAAATAAAGTTACCTGTTGTTACCTGAACGTCAAATACTAAGAATGGGCGGCCTATGAAAGAATTAGTACTTTCATTAAGTATACTAAACCGGCTAATTGGGAATAGACAAACTGTAAAAAGCCCTCTGAGAAAGCCCCTCTCTAACCTTTGTTAGTAAGCTTTTCTGTAGCCTGCCTGTTGATGTATTTTCGGTTTGAACAGTGCACAACATGAAGAGACGGAACACTGGCGGCTTGTCACAATGCCCCCCGATGACATCACAATAGCGCTGCTGCCTAGAAAACAAGCTGCGCAGAAGAAGTTGTTCTTTGGGTGGGAGGGTGGGCTAGTGGAAGGAGGGGGCAATCTCTTTTTTTCCCGGGTGGTAGGGGGATGACAGGAGAAGGGAAGCGGGTGGTGAGAAAGGTACAGAGGGCAGGGTTTGGGGGCTGGGAAGGAAAGGGAAAAGATTAGGGTTTGGGGATGATGAAAGGGCTTTCTACGGGTAAGGATGGCAAAGGGTGGCAGTGACGGAAAGTCAGGCAACCTGTCCTGTCCGTCTTTTTGTATCGTGAATTGGAAAGACTGCAAGGGGGAGGGGAGTTGCTTGCGCCCTAAAGGAGGAGTTATTCAGATTCATTGCAGTGGGCGGCGGCTGCAAAACGCACCATTCTTCTTGTTTTTGCTCTGCAAAGCAGCCTTTTCAAGGGTTGGCTTGGGTGACAAAATGTCTTGTGTAGGCGTGGGTTTGTCTCCCTCTCGCTCTCTCTCCCTAAGATGTGTCCGGCATAGGCCAGGGTGCCACTCGAGGCCCAAACCAATTCTGGTTATCGCTTCTCGGCCTTTTGGCTAAGATCAAGTGTAGTATCTGTTCTTATCAGTTTAATATCTGATACGTCCCCTATCTGGGGACCATATATTAAATGGATTTTTAGAACAGGGAGATGGAAAAAGAGCTTGCTCTGTCCACTCCACGCATTGACCTGGTATTGCAGTACCTCCAGGAACGGTGCACCCCTTCTTAACCCAGTTTCCAAAAGCAGAACTCGATTCACCTGATTCATATTAGCCCGATTAGCGAATTGAAATGAATTTTTATCTAACACACTTTTTACTTGCTTTATTCATCCAAATAGCAAACTCATCACCACTCAACTTCACCAACTCTGCTATGTCCCGTGCAGTATCTTGTTGTCAGTCTAATCTAGATCATGTGTAATTGAATGGAATAGATCCCTTTTGGACAAAGTGGAGTCAGATGCTGCAGTGACCACAGGTGTGAGAGGATCTACAATTGGCATCTGGTGTTATCTCTCTGCTTCCACTCCAAATAAAGTTACCTGTTGTTACCTGAACGTCAAATACTAAGAATGGGCGGCCTATGAAAGAATTAGTACTTTCATTAAGTATACTAAACCGGCTAATTGGGAATAGACAAACTGTAAAAAGCCCTCTGAGAAAGCCCCTCTCTAACCTTTGTTAGTAAGCTTTTCTGTAGCCTGCCTGTTGATGTATTTTCGGTTTGAACAGTGCACAACATGAAGAGACGGAACACTGGCGGCTTGTCACAATGCCCCCCGATGACATCACAATAGCGCTGCTGCCTAGAAAACAAGCTGCGCAGAAGAAGTTGTTCTTTGGGTGGGAGGGTGGGCTAGTGGAAGGAGGGGGCAATCTCTTTTTTTCCCGGGTGGTAGGGGGATGACAGGAGAAGGGAAGCGGGTGGTGAGAAAGGTACAGAGGGCAGGGTTTGGGGGCTGGGAAGGAAAGGGAAAAGATTAGGGTTTGGGGATGATGAAAGGGCTTTCTACGGGTAAGGATGGCAAAGGGTGGCAGTGACGGAAAGTCAGGCAACCTGTCCTGTCCGTCTTTTTGTATCGTGAATTGGAAAGACTGCAAGGGGGAGGGGAGTTGCTTGCGCCCTAAAGGAGGAGTTATTCAGATTCATTGCAGTGGGCGGCGGCTGCAAAACGCACCATTCTTCTTGTTTTTGCTCTGCAAAGCAGCCTTTTCAAGGGTTGGCTTGGGTGACAAAATGTCTTGTGTAGGCGTGGGTTTGTCTCCCTCTCGCTCTCTCTCCCTAAGATGTGTCCGGCATAGGCCAGGGTGCCACTCGAGGCCCAAACCAATTCTGGTTATCGCTTCTCGGCCTTTTGGCTAAGATCAAGTGTAGTATCTGTTCTTATCAGTTTAATATCTGATACGTCCCCTATCTGGGGACCATATATTAAATGGATTTTTAGAACAGGGAGATGGAAAAAGAGCTTGCTCTGTCCACTCCACGCATTGACCTGGTATTGCAGTACCTCCAGGAACGGTGCACCCCTTCTTAACCCAGTTTCCAAAAGCAGAACTCGATTCACCTGATTCATATTAGCCCGATTAGCGAATTGAAATGAATTTTTATCTAACACACTTTTTACTTGCTTTATTCATCCAAATAGCAAACTCATCACCACTCAACTTCACCAACTCTGCTATGTCCCGTGCAGTATCTTGTTGTCAGTCTAATCTAGATCATGTGTAATTGAATGGAATAGATCCCTTTTGGACAAAGTGGAGTCAGATGCTGCAGTGACCACAGGTGTGAGAGGATCTACAATTGGCATCTGGTGTTATCTCTCTGCTTCCACTCCAAATAAAGTTACCTGTTGTTACCTGAACGTCAAATACTAAGAATGGGCGGCCTATGAAAGAATTAGTACTTTCATTAAGTATACTAAACCGGCTAATTGGGAATAGACAAACTGTAAAAAGCCCTCTGAGAAAGCCCCTCTCTAACCTTTGTTAGTAAGCTTTTCTGTAGCCTGCCTGTTGATGTATTTTCGGTTTGAACAGTGCACAACATGAAGAGACGGAACACTGGCGGCTTGTCACAATGCCCCCCGATGACATCACAATAGCGCTGCTGCCTAGAAAACAAGCTGCGCAGAAGAAGTTGTTCTTTGGGTGGGAGGGTGGGCTAGTGGAAGGAGGGGGCAATCTCTTTTTTTCCCGGGTGGTAGGGGGATGACAGGAGAAGGGAAGCGGGTGGTGAGAAAGGTACAGAGGGCAGGGTTTGGGGGCTGGGAAGGAAAGGGAAAAGATTAGGGTTTGGGGATGATGAAAGGGCTTTCTACGGGTAAGGATGGCAAAGGGTGGCAGTGACGGAAAGTCAGGCAACCTGTCCTGTCCGTCTTTTTGTATCGTGAATTGGAAAGACTGCAAGGGGGAGGGGAGTTGCTTGCGCCCTAAAGGAGGAGTTATTCAGATTCATTGCAGTGGGCGGCGGCTGCAAAACGCACCATTCTTCTTGTTTTTGCTCTGCAAAGCAGCCTTTTCAAGGGTTGGCTTGGGTGACAAAATGTCTTGTGTAGGCGTGGGTTTGTCTCCCTCTCGCTCTCTCTCCCTAAGATGTGTCCGGCATAGGCCAGGGTGCCACTCGAGGCCCAAACCAATTCTGGTTATCGCTTCTCGGCCTTTTGGCTAAGATCAAGTGTAGTATCTGTTCTTATCAGTTTAATATCTGATACGTCCCCTATCTGGGGACCATATATTAAATGGATTTTTAGAACAGGGAGATGGAAAAAGAGCTTGCTCTGTCCACTCCACGCATTGACCTGGTATTGCAGTACCTCCAGGAACGGTGCACCCCTTCTTAACCCAGTTTCCAAAAGCAGAACTCGATTCACCTGATTCATATTAGCCCGATTAGCGAATTGAAATGAATTTTTATCTAACACACTTTTTACTTGCTTTATTCATCCAAATAGCAAACTCATCACCACTCAACTTCACCAACTCTGCTATGTCCCGTGCAGTATCTTGTTGTCAGTCTAATCTAGATCATGTGTAATTGAATGGAATAGATCCCTTTTGGACAAAGTGGAGTCAGATGCTGCAGTGACCACAGGTGTGAGAGGATCTACAATTGGCATCTGGTGTTATCTCTCTGCTTCCACTCCAAATAAAGTTACCTGTTGTTACCTGAACGTCAAATACTAAGAATGGGCGGCCTATGAAAGAATTAGTACTTTCATTAAGTATACTAAACCGGCTAATTGGGAATAGACAAACTGTAAAAAGCCCTCTGAGAAAGCCCCTCTCTAACCTTTGTTAGTAAGCTTTTCTGTAGCCTGCCTGTTGATGTATTTTCGGTTTGAACAGTGCACAACATGAAGAGACGGAACACTGGCGGCTTGTCACAATGCCCCCCGATGACATCACAATAGCGCTGCTGCCTAGAAAACAAGCTGCGCAGAAGAAGTTGTTCTTTGGGTGGGAGGGTGGGCTAGTGGAAGGAGGGGGCAATCTCTTTTTTTCCCGGGTGGTAGGGGGATGACAGGAGAAGGGAAGCGGGTGGTGAGAAAGGTACAGAGGGCAGGGTTTGGGGGCTGGGAAGGAAAGGGAAAAGATTAGGGTTTGGGGATGATGAAAGGGCTTTCTACGGGTAAGGATGGCAAAGGGTGGCAGTGACGGAAAGTCAGGCAACCTGTCCTGTCCGTCTTTTTGTATCGTGAATTGGAAAGACTGCAAGGGGGAGGGGAGTTGCTTGCGCCCTAAAGGAGGAGTTATTCAGATTCATTGCAGTGGGCGGCGGCTGCAAAACGCACCATTCTTCTTGTTTTTGCTCTGCAAAGCAGCCTTTTCAAGGGTTGGCTTGGGTGACAAAATGTCTTGTGTAGGCGTGGGTTTGTCTCCCTCTCGCTCTCTCTCCCTAAGATGTGTCCGGCATAGGCCAGGGTGCCACTCGAGGCCCAAACCAATTCTGGTTATCGCTTCTCGGCCTTTTGGCTAAGATCAAGTGTAGTATCTGTTCTTATCAGTTTAATATCTGATACGTCCCCTATCTGGGGACCATATATTAAATGGATTTTTAGAACAGGGAGATGGAAAAAGAGCTTGCTCTGTCCACTCCACGCATTGACCTGGTATTGCAGTACCTCCAGGAACGGTGCACCCCTTCTTAACCCAGTTTCCAAAAGCAGAACTCGATTCACCTGATTCATATTAGCCCGATTAGCGAATTGAAATGAATTTTTATCTAACACACTTTTTACTTGCTTTATTCATCCAAATAGCAAACTCATCACCACTCAACTTCACCAACTCTGCTATGTCCCGTGCAGTATCTTGTTGTCAGTCTAATCTAGATCATGTGTAATTGAATGGAATAGATCCCTTTTGGACAAAGTGGAGTCAGATGCTGCAGTGACCACAGGTGTGAGAGGATCTACAATTGGCATCTGGTGTTATCTCTCTGCTTCCACTCCAAATAAAGTTACCTGTTGTTACCTGAACGTCAAATACTAAGAATGGGCGGCCTATGAAAGAATTAGTACTTTCATTAAGTATACTAAACCGGCTAATTGGGAATAGACAAACTGTAAAAAGCCCTCTGAGAAAGCCCCTCTCTAACCTTTGTTAGTAAGCTTTTCTGTAGCCTGCCTGTTGATGTATTTTCGGTTTGAACAGTGCACAACATGAAGAGACGGAACACTGGCGGCTTGTCACAATGCCCCCCGATGACATCACAATAGCGCTGCTGCCTAGAAAACAAGCTGCGCAGAAGAAGTTGTTCTTTGGGTGGGAGGGTGGGCTAGTGGAAGGAGGGGGCAATCTCTTTTTTTCCCGGGTGGTAGGGGGATGACAGGAGAAGGGAAGCGGGTGGTGAGAAAGGTACAGAGGGCAGGGTTTGGGGGCTGGGAAGGAAAGGGAAAAGATTAGGGTTTGGGGATGATGAAAGGGCTTTCTACGGGTAAGGATGGCAAAGGGTGGCAGTGACGGAAAGTCAGGCAACCTGTCCTGTCCGTCTTTTTGTATCGTGAATTGGAAAGACTGCAAGGGGGAGGGGAGTTGCTTGCGCCCTAAAGGAGGAGTTATTCAGATTCATTGCAGTGGGCGGCGGCTGCAAAACGCACCATTCTTCTTGTTTTTGCTCTGCAAAGCAGCCTTTTCAAGGGTTGGCTTGGGTGACAAAATGTCTTGTGTAGGCGTGGGTTTGTCTCCCTCTCGCTCTCTCTCCCTAAGATGTGTCCGGCATAGGCCAGGGTGCCACTCGAGGCCCAAACCAATTCTGGTTATCGCTTCTCGGCCTTTTGGCTAAGATCAAGTGTAGTATCTGTTCTTATCAGTTTAATATCTGATACGTCCCCTATCTGGGGACCATATATTAAATGGATTTTTAGAACAGGGAGATGGAAAAAGAGCTTGCTCTGTCCACTCCACGCATTGACCTGGTATTGCAGTACCTCCAGGAACGGTGCACCCCTTCTTAACCCAGTTTCCAAAAGCAGAACTCGATTCACCTGATTCATATTAGCCCGATTAGCGAATTGAAATGAATTTTTATCTAACACACTTTTTACTTGCTTTATTCATCCAAATAGCAAACTCATCACCACTCAACTTCACCAACTCTGCTATGTCCCGTGCAGTATCTTGTTGTCAGTCTAATCTAGATCATGTGTAATTGAATGGAATAGATCCCTTTTGGACAAAGTGGAGTCAGATGCTGCAGTGACCACAGGTGTGAGAGGATCTACAATTGGCATCTGGTGTTATCTCTCTGCTTCCACTCCAAATAAAGTTACCTGTTGTTACCTGAACGTCAAATACTAAGAATGGGCGGCCTATGAAAGAATTAGTACTTTCATTAAGTATACTAAACCGGCTAATTGGGAATAGACAAACTGTAAAAAGCCCTCTGAGAAAGCCCCTCTCTAACCTTTGTTAGTAAGCTTTTCTGTAGCCTGCCTGTTGATGTATTTTCGGTTTGAACAGTGCACAACATGAAGAGACGGAACACTGGCGGCTTGTCACAATGCCCCCCGATGACATCACAATAGCGCTGCTGCCTAGAAAACAAGCTGCGCAGAAGAAGTTGTTCTTTGGGTGGGAGGGTGGGCTAGTGGAAGGAGGGGGCAATCTCTTTTTTTCCCGGGTGGTAGGGGGATGACAGGAGAAGGGAAGCGGGTGGTGAGAAAGGTACAGAGGGCAGGGTTTGGGGGCTGGGAAGGAAAGGGAAAAGATTAGGGTTTGGGGATGATGAAAGGGCTTTCTACGGGTAAGGATGGCAAAGGGTGGCAGTGACGGAAAGTCAGGCAACCTGTCCTGTCCGTCTTTTTGTATCGTGAATTGGAAAGACTGCAAGGGGGAGGGGAGTTGCTTGCGCCCTAAAGGAGGAGTTATTCAGATTCATTGCAGTGGGCGGCGGCTGCAAAACGCACCATTCTTCTTGTTTTTGCTCTGCAAAGCAGCCTTTTCAAGGGTTGGCTTGGGTGACAAAATGTCTTGTGTAGGCGTGGGTTTGTCTCCCTCTCGCTCTCTCTCCCTAAGATGTGTCCGGCATAGGCCAGGGTGCCACTCGAGGCCCAAACCAATTCTGGTTATCGCTTCTCGGCCTTTTGGCTAAGATCAAGTGTAGTATCTGTTCTTATCAGTTTAATATCTGATACGTCCCCTATCTGGGGACCATATATTAAATGGATTTTTAGAACAGGGAGATGGAAAAAGAGCTTGCTCTGTCCACTCCACGCATTGACCTGGTATTGCAGTACCTCCAGGAACGGTGCACCCCTTCTTAACCCAGTTTCCAAAAGCAGAACTCGATTCACCTGATTCATATTAGCCCGATTAGCGAATTGAAATGAATTTTTATCTAACACACTTTTTACTTGCTTTATTCATCCAAATAGCAAACTCATCACCACTCAACTTCACCAACTCTGCTATGTCCCGTGCAGTATCTTGTTGTCAGTCTAATCTAGATCATGTGTAATTGAATGGAATAGATCCCTTTTGGACAAAGTGGAGTCAGATGCTGCAGTGACCACAGGTGTGAGAGGATCTACAATTGGCATCTGGTGTTATCTCTCTGCTTCCACTCCAAATAAAGTTACCTGTTGTTACCTGAACGTCAAATACTAAGAATGGGCGGCCTATGAAAGAATTAGTACTTTCATTAAGTATACTAAACCGGCTAATTGGGAATAGACAAACTGTAAAAAGCCCTCTGAGAAAGCCCCTCTCTAACCTTTGTTAGTAAGCTTTTCTGTAGCCTGCCTGTTGATGTATTTTCGGTTTGAACAGTGCACAACATGAAGAGACGGAACACTGGCGGCTTGTCACAATGCCCCCCGATGACATCACAATAGCGCTGCTGCCTAGAAAACAAGCTGCGCAGAAGAAGTTGTTCTTTGGGTGGGAGGGTGGGCTAGTGGAAGGAGGGGGCAATCTCTTTTTTTCCCGGGTGGTAGGGGGATGACAGGAGAAGGGAAGCGGGTGGTGAGAAAGGTACAGAGGGCAGGGTTTGGGGGCTGGGAAGGAAAGGGAAAAGATTAGGGTTTGGGGATGATGAAAGGGCTTTCTACGGGTAAGGATGGCAAAGGGTGGCAGTGACGGAAAGTCAGGCAACCTGTCCTGTCCGTCTTTTTGTATCGTGAATTGGAAAGACTGCAAGGGGGAGGGGAGTTGCTTGCGCCCTAAAGGAGGAGTTATTCAGATTCATTGCAGTGGGCGGCGGCTGCAAAACGCACCATTCTTCTTGTTTTTGCTCTGCAAAGCAGCCTTTTCAAGGGTTGGCTTGGGTGACAAAATGTCTTGTGTAGGCGTGGGTTTGTCTCCCTCTCGCTCTCTCTCCCTAAGATGTGTCCGGCATAGGCCAGGGTGCCACTCGAGGCCCAAACCAATTCTGGTTATCGCTTCTCGGCCTTTTGGCTAAGATCAAGTGTAGTATCTGTTCTTATCAGTTTAATATCTGATACGTCCCCTATCTGGGGACCATATATTAAATGGATTTTTAGAACAGGGAGATGGAAAAAGAGCTTGCTCTGTCCACTCCACGCATTGACCTGGTATTGCAGTACCTCCAGGAACGGTGCACCCCTTCTTAACCCAGTTTCCAAAAGCAGAACTCGATTCACCTGATTCATATTAGCCCGATTAGCGAATTGAAATGAATTTTTATCTAACACACTTTTTACTTGCTTTATTCATCCAAATAGCAAACTCATCACCACTCAACTTCACCAACTCTGCTATGTCCCGTGCAGTATCTTGTTGTCAGTCTAATCTAGATCATGTGTAATTGAATGGAATAGATCCCTTTTGGACAAAGTGGAGTCAGATGCTGCAGTGACCACAGGTGTGAGAGGATCTACAATTGGCATCTGGTGTTATCTCTCTGCTTCCACTCCAAATAAAGTTACCTGTTGTTACCTGAACGTCAAATACTAAGAATGGGCGGCCTATGAAAGAATTAGTACTTTCATTAAGTATACTAAACCGGCTAATTGGGAATAGACAAACTGTAAAAAGCCCTCTGAGAAAGCCCCTCTCTAACCTTTGTTAGTAAGCTTTTCTGTAGCCTGCCTGTTGATGTATTTTCGGTTTGAACAGTGCACAACATGAAGAGACGGAACACTGGCGGCTTGTCACAATGCCCCCCGATGACATCACAATAGCGCTGCTGCCTAGAAAACAAGCTGCGCAGAAGAAGTTGTTCTTTGGGTGGGAGGGTGGGCTAGTGGAAGGAGGGGGCAATCTCTTTTTTTCCCGGGTGGTAGGGGGATGACAGGAGAAGGGAAGCGGGTGGTGAGAAAGGTACAGAGGGCAGGGTTTGGGGGCTGGGAAGGAAAGGGAAAAGATTAGGGTTTGGGGATGATGAAAGGGCTTTCTACGGGTAAGGATGGCAAAGGGTGGCAGTGACGGAAAGTCAGGCAACCTGTCCTGTCCGTCTTTTTGTATCGTGAATTGGAAAGACTGCAAGGGGGAGGGGAGTTGCTTGCGCCCTAAAGGAGGAGTTATTCAGATTCATTGCAGTGGGCGGCGGCTGCAAAACGCACCATTCTTCTTGTTTTTGCTCTGCAAAGCAGCCTTTTCAAGGTTTGGCTTGGGTGACAAAATGTCTTGTGTAGGCGTGGGTTTGTCTCCCTCTCGCTCTCTCTCCCTAAGATGTGTCCGGCATAGGCCAGGGTGCCACTCGAGGCCCAAACCAATTCTGGTTATCGCTTCTCGGCCTTTTGGCTAAGATCAAGTGTAGTATCTGTTCTTATCAGTTTAATATCTGATACGTCCCCTATCTGGGGACCATATATTAAATGGATTTTTAGAACAGGGAGATGGAAAAAGAGCTTGCTCTGTCCACTCCACGCATTGACCTGGTATTGCAGTACCTCCAGGAACGGTGCACCCCTTCTTAACCCAGTTTCCAAAAGCAGAACTCGATTCACCTGATTCATATTAGCCCGATTAGCGAATTGAAATGAATTTTTATCTAACACACTTTTTACTTGCTTTATTCATCCAAATAGCAAACTCATCACCACTCAACTTCACCAACTCTGCTATGTCCCGTGCAGTATCTTGTTGTCAGTCTAATCTAGATCATGTGTAATTGAATGGAATAGATCCCTTTTGGACAAAGTGGAGTCAGATGCTGCAGTGACCACAGGTGTGAGAGGATCTACAATTGGCATCTGGTGTTATCTCTCTGCTTCCACTCCAAATAAAGTTACCTGTTGTTACCTGAACGTCAAATACTAAGAATGGGCGGCCTATGAAAGAATTAGTACTTTCATTAAGTATACTAAACCGGCTAATTGGGAATAGACAAACTGTAAAAAGCCCTCTGAGAAAGCCCCTCTCTAACCTTTGTTAGTAAGCTTTTCTGTAGCCTGCCTGTTGATGTATTTTCGGTTTGAACAGTGCACAACATGAAGAGACGGAACACTGGCGGCTTGTCACAATGCCCCCCGATGACATCACAATAGCGCTGCTGCCTAGAAAACAAGCTGCGCAGAAGAAGTTGTTCTTTGGGTGGGAGGGTGGGCTAGTGGAAGGAGGGGGCAATCTCTTTTTTTCCCGGGTGGTAGGGGGATGACAGGAGAAGGGAAGCGGGTGGTGAGAAAGGTACAGAGGGCAGGGTTTGGGGGCTGGGAAGGAAAGGGAAAAGATTAGGGTTTGGGGATGATGAAAGGGCTTTCTACGGGTAAGGATGGCAAAGGGTGGCAGTGACGGAAAGTCAGGCAACCTGTCCTGTCCGTCTTTTTGTATCGTGAATTGGAAAGACTGCAAGGGGGAGGGGAGTTGCTTGCGCCCTAAAGGAGGAGTTATTCAGATTCATTGCAGTGGGCGGCGGCTGCAAAACGCACCATTCTTCTTGTTTTTGCTCTGCAAAGCAGCCTTTTCAAGGGTTGGCTTGGGTGACAAAATGTCTTGTGTAGGCGTGGGTTTGTCTCCCTCTCGCTCTCTCTCCCTAAGATGTGTCCGGCATAGGCCAGGGTGCCACTCGAGGCCCAAACCAATTCTGGTTATCGCTTCTCGGCCTTTTGGCTAAGATCAAGTGTAGTATCTGTTCTTATCAGTTTAATATCTGATACGTCCCCTATCTGGGGACCATATATTAAATGGATTTTTAGAACAGGGAGATGGAAAAAGAGCTTGCTCTGTCCACTCCACGCATTGACCTGGTATTGCAGTACCTCCAGGAACGGTGCACCCCTTCTTAACCCAGTTTCCAAAAGCAGAACTCGATTCACCTGATTCATATTAGCCCGATTAGCGAATTGAAATGAATTTTTATCTAACACACTTTTTACTTGCTTTATTCATCCAAATAGCAAACTCATCACCACTCAACTTCACCAACTCTGCTATGTCCCGTGCAGTATCTTGTTGTCAGTCTAATCTAGATCATGTGTAATTGAATGGAATAGATCCCTTTTGGACAAAGTGGAGTCAGATGCTGCAGTGACCACAGGTGTGAGAGGATCTACAATTGGCATCTGGTGTTATCTCTCTGCTTCCACTCCAAATAAAGTTACCTGTTGTTACCTGAACGTCAAATACTAAGAATGGGCGGCCTATGAAAGAATTAGTACTTTCATTAAGTATACTAAACCGGCTAATTGGGAATAGACAAACTGTAAAAAGCCCTCTGAGAAAGCCCCTCTCTAACCTTTGTTAGTAAGCTTTTCTGTAGCCTGCCTGTTGATGTATTTTCGGTTTGAACAGTGCACAACATGAAGAGACGGAACACTGGCGGCTTGTCACAATGCCCCCCGATGACATCACAATAGCGCTGCTGCCTAGAAAACAAGCTGCGCAGAAGAAGTTGTTCTTTGGGTGGGAGGGTGGGCTAGTGGAAGGAGGGGGCAATCTCTT